>NW_006264262.1:21506-37199 GCF_000469605.1 Apis dorsata | reverse complement strand
TTTTTTTTTTTTTTTTTTTTTTTTTTTTTTTTTTTTTTTTTTTTTTTTTTTTTGAGAAGTCACCTTTCTCCATGGCCGGATAGCAAGGCGATCCTCGAACGAGGTCACCAGACAGTGGCCGTGCCAAAATCACTTGGCAAAAATCGACGCCTACGTGACACGAGGCGCTGCATGATTTATATTACAAAACAGGCTGGCCACGAGTTCAGCCCTTGAACGTGAAATCGTTCGCGAGAAAGTGTACCACGCGGTTACGTTACGACCTCTCTTCATTTTCGTCTTGTATCTGGTGAATTATATTGCTTCTTTTTTTTGACGTGTCGAATGTAAATTTATAAAGTGGAATGGATTTTTGAATTTAATGGGAATATTGCTAAAAATTATTTTTTAGAGAATTTGATACGTTCTCGAGAAATGGTTGATGATGTATAAAATTATTGTTTGTAATGTAATTATGTTATAACATTAAGTTATAACTGTCTTTTATAAATTTATAATACGATCATAAAAATTTAAGAAAAATTGTTTATAATAATTCAATGGAATTTTAATAATTTAAATAATACGATATTTTTCTAATTTTCGAATACCACTTATTCATCAGATTATTATTATTTAATTAATTCTTAAGCTATCTAATAAATGAAAAATTATAATTTTTAGAAAAAATACTGGTACAACTTTTATTAAATTTATACTATAATCTTCTTGAAATTTTGACTTCATTTTAAAAATGATTCTCATTTCAACGAATAAAATAAAATATTATTTTTAAAAAAAGGTTACCTCAAAATTTGAAGAAATCTTTTCTATCTTTAATAGTAAAGGAGTAGAACCTCAAAAATGATCCAAAGTAACAGAATTATTTCTACAAATTATCTATCTTTTTATATAATTTTACACATCGAAATATTCCTTCGATAATGTTAGTGACTCAAATAAATATTCTTATAATTCTCTTATATCTGTATTCCTTTAACTTATTACGTATTCCGTAGGCAGAATCAAATGATATTCCTCTAAAAGGAAACGCTGTTTAAAACTAAGAAACCGTTCTTTTTCCTGAACTATTTGTCTTGCCCGTTAAAAGACAAGATTTTTCGGTTACGTGACTAACAATAAGAAATTGTGTGTAAACGAGAAATGAACTGGATTCACCGGTGATACCGGTGTTACCAGGAAACGACCGCAACGCGTAATGACTCCCACGATGGAGAAATTAGCACAGGTGTCTTAATTGTTCCCGTAAAACTAGCCAGGGATTCCTTTTGCGACACGTTGCAAGGTGAACATTACGAAATGAGTTTTGTGCAGTTGTTCGAACACCTAAAAGTGCCGGATGAAAGCGTGACTAGACACGAGAGTGAAATTCGTATACTTTCTTTTAATTATTCATATATTAGTAGAGCAAGAATTGTCAAGTGACACTCAATTATGTGTACATCTGTCTATATTATGTATGTCTATTTTTAAAAAAGAATTGATGCTTCTGCATTCGTAAAAATTGTTGTATTATCGATGAGTCTTTGACAATGTATGATAAATTAATAAAAAAAAATTTTTTTAAATTTATTATGATAATTTATTTGTTATGATGAATGTTTTCCTACTGATTTGCGAAAATTATATTAAAATTTCAGTGTAGAAATACATTAGAAATATTTTGTATTCATTAATATTTATAAATAATGTTAAAAAATACGACTCATCAATGCGAGGATCAAATATTGTTATAGATATTTAAAACGTATATATTAATATTATAAATATTATAAATATTATATTTTTATATTTTAGCGATATTTTTTAAATATTTTTTTTCCCTTTTAAAAGAATAATAAGGTATAACAAAATATATTTTATATTCAGTAAATAAATATTTTTATCTTAAAAATTATGATGTCAAAAACCTAACGCTCGTTAACCCAAAAAGATTGGAAAAGACTCTAAACAGATATAAAATATAGGATAGATTTAATTAAATATTTACAAGTAATTTAAATTTATATTATTCTAAATTTTAATATTGTAAAAGTTTATCTACCATGAAGATGAATTCTTTTATTCTCATCACATCACGATCACACTACAGTCTTTTTAATTATCAATCCTTCGTCAGAGAATTGATGAATAATTATTTTCAACAATGAGTAATTTATTTATCGTTATGACAAGAATAATTATTTCTAACAATGCTCTTCCTCCTTTCTGTTATTTCTGTTATTTCTCCTTTTAAATCCTTTTCCTTGTTTACAATAATTCAATTCAAAACTTTAAATCAATCTCCACAACTATCATATATTCTTTCGAAACTGTTTGACGCGTTTACCGCAATATTAAAATATATCATCTATTGATGTCTCTGTTATTAAAAAAATGTATACTTATATAATCATAACGTTTTGTTTATTTTAACAGAGCTTTTTACATTTTATATCGATATTTTTCTTGTAAAATAGCAATTGAACTTTAATTAAAATGAATAAAATCTATTATTGAAATTTATGAGTCTCCAAAAAAATCACAAAAAAGATCTAAAATTTTTATTTTTAATTGCAAATGATACAAATTATACCAATCTATAATTCACGATCCCAATTAGAAAATCTTTATAATTATTTTTTAATTCAAATTATTAAAAAAAAATAATAATTTCAATAGAAAAATTTTCAATATTTTACTTTAATTTTTATAAATTTTTATAAAAAATTTCATTAAGATATTCAACTATTTTAGTATTATTTCCAATGCTCACTTTTATACGAATGTCAGAAAAATTCACATGTTATTTAAATATAGTAAAAGAAGTTGCAATTGGAAATAAAATGGGAAACATTATGATCGTGCATTTTGTTCGTTTTCTAGCGTCACGGAGATAATTTTCCTAGTAAAATAGAGTTTGCTAGGATGTTATGATTCGACTGACTTTACCGTTGGAAACACGTATAATGTCGCCTTAGCACCGTACCAATGCGAATGCGAAACACGTGTTGTTAATTTGTTACGGGCCCGGTTACGCAGCAACTGAGAGAGCCTCGCGCTCTTTCTCTTTCTCCTTGCTCGGGTCCCTCGATACAAAGGAAAATCGGGAAATTTAGTTTCACGCTGAATTCGTGATCGCACTTATAATGACGAAATAGAGAAGGCAAGGAAGGTTGTTGAATAACACCGTGAGATTGCTTTATAATTTTGATTAAAGATACGTATAAATTCAACTTGGGATGACGCAATCACTCTATTCTAATTTTTAAAAAATATAAAATTAAAATATAATAATATTGTATATATATAAAAAAGAATTTTCTTCGTTATAAATGAAATTAAATCTTCAAATTTGGAAAATAGCAAAATGTTACAAAATTTTACTTTGTTTTGTATTTTAATTTGTTAATTCGATATTAAAATCGACACAATATTAATAAATACGATATTTCAAAACAAATTATTTAACAAACGTAATATTTATTCTGTCTATCACATGACAAATAAGCGATTCATTGAAACGTTTTGACGTTTAAACGTACAAGCATTATTTACGAATGAAATAAAAATTATCTGTAATACTATGATTAATTTCTGATGAATGTGCACTTCATCATTCTAAATATGTAGTTATATGACTACTATTGGAACGGGCGGATTATCATTAATATAGAACAAACTGAATAATACTTTTAATACGTGATATATACTATGTCTTTTTATATCTTGTTAAAACGAGGAAATCTTAGTTATCAATAATTCAAAAAAAAAAAAAAAAGAAAAGAAAGAAACTACACAAAAAAATAAACTCGTATCCAGATACACACACATGATATATACATATATATCAGAAAAAAAAAGAATCAAAAATATGTAGAAAAATATTTAGAAAAACCATCTTCGAAAAAAATCATCATCATCATGATTCAAGAAAAAGATATTTTCAAAAACTAACTTTTTTTAAAAAAAAGAATCTAATTTTTGAGCATCTCTTTAAGAAAACTAGAAATATTCGACACGAAATCCGCCCCCCACTCGAAAATATCTTATATCCGTCTCGGCCATGGATCCATAGTTGAATTTAAATTCGAGTTTAGATTTATTCTCGGCCACGGAAAAGGCCGCAGCTGCGTTTAGATCGTGGCGGGGATTTGAAACGAATCTTTCGCATATACGATATATAAACGAAAAAGGGGGTGATGAGCGGTCGAAAGGGGGAGGGGGTCGATAATTGTGACAGAAATTCAATCCTTTGGATGGTGAACCTAATGCCCGGTAGTAACCGCCAATTCAATCAAGTGCCGACTAATCGTGGACCTCGATACGGGATTTTAGCCTCGGATCGCTGCTGGGGATTTTGACACGGTCCACCGGGGCCAAATAAAATATCCGCGGATCGTATCTGTGTATTCTATACGCATATGCGTATACGTATACTCGTCGAAATGAAAATATGTATTAACTATTCAATGGGTCGAGCGTGATGAAGCGATCTGTATTTGTGCGTAAACCGTTCGTTAGTTTTGATACGGAAAACAGATTTTCGGCCCGAGGGGAGATAACTGTGCTTCGATTTGCAAAAATTGGGGAAACAATTTGATTGGAGAAGATATGTGTGCATGTGTATACGCGTAGTGACTCATGAAATTGCGTATATACTATGTTACAGATTTACTTAACCTGATTTTAATGAAAGTTTGTGCGAATATAGAATGTAATAAGTTATAAAGCATTTTTTTTTATTAGAAAATATTTTTGAGAGAGTTGAAGTTATAATTTATCCTCATATTCTGAATGCAATTTTGTCTGGGAATTTTTTAAAAATAATTTTAATATGAAAAGTTTTGTTTTACTACTATTACTATTGTTTTATTGCAAGATTTCTTTTGATTTGTGGAATTAATGAAATTTAATTTCGTATAAAACTTAACTTAACTTATATTTATTGGATAGATTGTCTGAAATATAATTGATAGATTTGTCGAGATTCTATAGAATATCAAGACTCTATGATTAAATAATCAATCAGCAAGTACATTAGTAATTATACATAAGAGTTAAACAATTAATAAGAGCATGTTAATTTACCTGCACTTAATAAAAGAATTTCATATTCAGGTAAAATGTGTTCTTCTACTGGTTTCGAACATTCTATCTTTAAAATTTCAACAAGTAATTTGAATTGTTAATTGTATACAAAAGAAAATATTTGTCGCATTTACTACTGAAGAAATGACTAAATCTTTAACAAACGACTTGTGAGAGTAACTATTAAGCACTTAAATAGCTTAAATAGCTTATAACTTAATAGCTTCCAACGAACGTGGAAGTTTTACTGACGAAAAGTTCATCCTATCTACTATACAAACAACACAATACGTACTTAATCGAAAGAGAAAATATAGTTTCAGTTTCTTATTTCGTTAATACTCTTAGAACGCTTAAGAACTCCTCTGCTGTAAAACAAATTATTATTTTACAAATTTTTCCATGGATAAAAACGAATACGAAAAAATAGCTTTTAAAACTAGCAAAATCTTCCAATTCTTTCAACATTAAAATATAATGTTTATAATAAATTCGATTAAAAACATCACTCTCGAATCTTAACTAAACATTTTATCAAAATCTACGCTTTGGACCTCTGCCATCATTTCTAAATCTGTAAAACACCAACTATTTTTAAAGATCATCATTATTTAATCTCCAAATGCTAAAAATTTTCGTTTTCATAACCATAATCATTTTTCCCCTATAGTTTATACCTGGTTTATACCTGGAGATCACACGTAAATCCACGTATGGAAGATTAAGGGAATCGATTAACCAGTAATATTAAAGAGAATTATCGACAAGCAACAAAGATCGTTGTCAAAATCGTCGTTTCGATTCCTTTCACCACGCCCGAAAAAAAGGTTCATCGAAAATTTCCTCACATTCCTTCTTCGAGTCTCTTCGAGACGACGGTGTACAAGCCGCGTATCGAAACGAAAAGAGTGTCATGGTCGAGGTGGCCGGGCGTGAGTGGTGTGTAAGTATCATCGACACACGAGGTGCGTGCACTTTCGTCGTTAAACCGCAGGAAAAAAAGGAACGTGAGATGAATCTGCCCGGTCGCGTTCTCGCGTGATCGGGATCGACGTCGAATCCGATATTCCGATCGAGCCACGTTAGAAAGTGTTGCACCATACATCTCGACGCGTTTTATCCCATCGTGTATGCCTATATATAGAGTGGAAATACGCGCACACTTAGGTGTGCTGCTTTATGTGAGGTAATATTAAAGGCGAGGATCGAGCATTCGTGCCGTTGCCACAACACGCTCGTGCATAAATAAAACGCAGAATCCTGGCCCGTTGCATCCGCCACGAATTGCAACGTTTCGTGTTGAAAACAGTTCGTAATCGTGGATTTGATTTAATGGTACACGGAACTTTTTCGTATTTTGAGATTCGATGAAGATGTTTGGTGTAAGTACAAATTCGTAAAATGTTTGCTTTTTAAAACAATTACTGATTTTTGTATCCTTTATATCTGCAACATTTTTTTACATAATAAAATTTTAATATCTGGTAATTTGGTTTGTAATAATTCCTATTTCCTTATTATTCTATAATTTTTATTTTATATTATGTATATTTTTTAATGTAATAAATTATACGTTGTATTAATTGTTTATTTTTAAGATATTTGATGAAATAGATTTTTTATCTCCTATTTTTTTGAAAACTGTTTTTAAATATGAATTTGAATAGATAAGAAGACACGAGTAATATTTTTCGATTTTAAGATCTGCAAAAAAATATAAGATAAATAAGAATATAAATAAAGTTTTCGTAAAAATTTTTATGTTATTATGTTATAAAAATTTTTTTCTAACATTACTATTTAGTAAAAAATGAAATTTATTCTTTAAATTTTGATAATTAAAATATGAAATTACTTTTCAAATATTGAATCATAAATATTCGTGTGTAAATCGAACGACATATTCATAAAACTGTCATAACTTGATATAGCTAACCAGCATGAACGATCGATTTAGTTCCAAACTCGATTTATGACCGATTCACAAAGCATTTAATTCAATTATTTGAATCACCGAACAGGAAATTATAAGAAAACTTGTCGAATGGAATTTCAGATGGAATGGTATAATTAAAAGAAATTTATCTTTCTATACGTCTAGAGTCTAGAATATACATTTAGAATAATTTTCAAGTGTGTAAAAAGATTTAGACTATTTTAATTTTTGCTATTTAATCTAATTTTCTAAATAAAACTCAGAAAAATGTATTTTCCAATAAAATCAGAAATATTTAAATGTAATTTTCAAATAGAATTTTTATGATTTAAAAATATCTTATCTTCTAATATAGTTTTATATTTTTCGCGTGATTAATCAAGCAAATATTAATAGATATCTTACATGATTTCGAATATTTTAAAAAAATTTCACGATATTTAAATGTAACAGACTTATTCAATATTACCAGCAAATATCTTGACCGGAATAAATATTTCATTTCCACCGTATTATAATTACAACATATAATTAAATTCTCTAAATGATCTATTATGTATTTATAACAAATTTAGAAAAACCTACAAAGTGTCATGTTATTTTGGTTCCAATTATTTTCATAAAAATATAAAAATATACATTATTATCTTCATGTTACAATAATTCCATTATTGAATCATTCATCTTCGAAAATTCGAACCGTATTCAAAATACGATTGAACGCTTCTCAGCTTAATCTATCTTAATAACGTGCCAGGAACTACACGCTCGCGCGCGCGCGCTGACTCGCTTACTATCGGAAGAAAAGTCGACGTATAAACTCGAAGAGCTGCAGCGGCGGGGTTACAAAACAGGATCGACAAGCGGCTTGCACGGGCGCTCATAATATTGTCATAAGGCCTACACCTGCGTGGCTACAAGCTGCAACAGAGCGGCCGTTTAAGCCACGTTCGCAAGAAGAAACGAGTCAAAGTACACCAACAGGCTTGCGACGAATGATCGCAATCTACTTTGATCTCGATCCGCTTTTCTATGGCCTCGACGCGACCTGAACACGGATCCTGACCTCCGTTAACCTGGTATCTCTGACCTCGAGGACCGTCTATGGGACGCGCTTCTTATCGATCGGTTCTCAAAATATCAGATCTCGATAACTTCTTACGTGTTAATGGAATTAAATTTTTGAATAATAGAAAAAATAACGTGGAATTGAATCGGTTATAGGTTAGCATGTACTATGTTATAGATTATTACAGATTACGATTTTAATAAAAATTTGTATGAGTATGTAAATAGAATATAATGGATTATATGTAAGTAATTTTTTTAAGAAATCAATTCTTAAAATTTTGTCTAGGAATATATCTTTTTATAGCAATGATAGAATCCTAAAATCTGAATATTTAATAATTTAAAATTTTTGATCTATGTTACAAAATTACATTGAAAAAATTAAAAGAAGAAAGTATAAAAATTGAATTTACCTTTTCGAAATATTATTACTTCTCATATAACTCATATTCCACGAGTAATTTTTACTAAAAATAAAATTATTGTTGCTTTGATAAGACTATTGAGAAATTGTAAAATGTGAAATAATTTTATAATCGATTAATTTTAACAGAAAAGTATCAATTTTCTAGCAGAAAAAATTCTTTAATCTTCTACGATTTAAAAATATAACATTATAAAATAGAAAAATAAATTTTATATGGAATATATATTATATATGAAATCGAATTTTGTATTGAATATGAGTGCAATATTTTATACTAAAAAATAAAATATTGACACTTGTGTATGTTTAGTTTTTATTTAACTCATTAATTCTTATGTCAATAATCGCATTACCCTTTTGTATATCTACCATTTAAATTTCTTATCTTTCTGACAAACGATTTTCAAACACAACTGGCTTGTTATTTGCTGATATATTTATTATCGATTTATAGTCCAATTTTAAAATTTTAAAAACCTATTAAAATTAAATGTTAAATAACATAGAAAAATTTAAATATTAATAGAATTTTGAAAAATATTTTAATGATATGATAAATAAGCTTCATAAATGAGTTCTTCTTTAAGAAATCTTAAAAAAAAAATTGGAAAAAATTCGATAAAAACGTTATCTGTCATGTTGAATATTAATGAAAATATATGAGGAAGAAATTGGATGAAAGAAAGCCGAAATCTCCTTGTAACGGTCTATTATCAATTTTTTCTCAATAATTTCGTTTAGATCTAAAAATAGGTCACTCGAAAAATTAGTATCTTACGGCTATTAGAAAAATTTATGTTTTTACTTTTTCCTAAATATTTATTTCACTTTGTTACACAAAGATTAACACATTAAAATCTTTAAGAAGAGAAAAAGGCAAGAAAAAATTATTGATTATTTTAAAATTTATAAAAGAAATTGAATCACATGTACCACTGTCTTACTTAAAAAAATAAAAGAAGAATATTTCTTAAGCGAAACTAATTAATTTCACGTCTAGTTTCACAATTGAACAATCCAAGACGAAGTTTCAGTGATTCGAAGTCGCGTGATTCACATTCTTCAAAACAATAATACAAAACGAGCAACATGTACGCACAACGTGCACATCAAGAAAGAATCGTACTAGCAACAAATAAACCTTGAACTTCCTATCGCGTATATACACGAAACAATTACTCTAGTCCCTCCAGAGACGAAATTAATATCCCGACAGAAGAATTTCCATCAACTACCACACACATCCGGTCCACGTGTTCCTGCGCGGCATCGATGTCCATAACATATCAACAGAGGAGTCATACCATCGAAACGATCTCGAGAGATCGCATTTTTCCATTTGCCATCTGTATCCGATCGGATTGCTCCGAGTTGCCAATAGAATTCGATATATATATATATAATCCGACCCGGAAATATCGATGGCCCCCTTTTGCGTTCAGTTCGGGTTTAAAAGGACGAAGCGTGTGCGCCGCGAGAAAGGAAGCGGAAATATTTCACCGTCCGGCCGACGTTAATCTGACATTCAACATATATCTGCCTGTGACTCTCTTCTAATGGTCAAAGACATTAAGTTCCTAACTTTTTACAGTATTATCTGCCCCCTCCCTCCTAACTCAGTTTATCATCGTTCCTTGGTTCATTATCTTCCTCGGCGAGGACTCATCCCCAAAGCATACAATACCAACGAGTACAATCCCAGAGGTTCTCAATTGTTTCTCTTGTGTTTTCATTTCTATTTTTTTTTTGTTTTTATTTTTTCTATTTACTTTTTTTTTCTTTTTTATTTCCCATTCTCCTTTCTTTCTCTTTGTTTAAACACTATTATACATGCGACATGACCAAGTTTTCGAGAAAATATTATTGGAACCTTGGTAAATATGGTTGGGTTACTTCGTTACTAACGGTATTTTATAGCCGTTAATAATATCCGGCCGTTTACACGGCCTGGGAAACCTAAAGGGCATGGGTCTCTGAGGCCGAAATTTCATAATTACTGACCCGGGTAGAGTGAGGCAAAGTCAAGTTTGTTATGTTGAAGTTCTATTAGTCGTAAACAGATTATTCACAGGCACAAATGAAACGATGATAACGCTATGGATAAATAATTCCCCCTTGATAGGATCGGGACAATATGTATAATATTGTTTCTGGTTGAAATGAGATTTTCGTTTTGGTTAGCGGGAGCTCCTTTGGGGATCGGCGTGATACGGGATTTAAACGGGTAGAAAGTTGAACAATGTGAGGAATGTATTGCGGTATTATCATATGTGATGAAAGTATGGAACATATATGAAAAATTTCTTTGTAAATTGGTTCTTTACAGAGGTGAGTTTCTCTTCGATATAAGTATTAAACTTCGAAAAAAAAATAATAATAATAATAATAAATTTTGAATAATATTTCATACAAACATTATTTCAAATAACACGTATTTGATAATTTAAACGAAACAAATTCAAATGTTTAAAATAGATATCAAATATATGTTATAAATTATCCATCATAATTATACAATTGTAATTTTCGTACCATTTTGAAACCTAATTTCCCCGATTCCGATGATTGTTTTTAAATACAAAATATGAATCATTTTTTAGAAAATCATATTTTTATAATATCAAAATTTAAATATCTGAATTTTTTAAATTTATAGAAAATTTTATATATTTTTATAGTATAGTTT
The DNA here is from genome assembly GCF_000469605.1 of Apis dorsata. Lineage (NCBI taxonomy): Eukaryota > Metazoa > Arthropoda > Insecta > Hymenoptera > Apidae > Apis > Apis dorsata. The sequence continues at coordinate 26,009 of NW_006264262.1, read as the reverse complement.
CAAATCGATGGATGACCATTTCATTTCCAAAAGAAATATTTGCTTGAAATTCTCAAAAATCAAACGTTTAAATTTCAAAATAGTTTCGCAACGAGGAATTTTGGAAAGTGAGAAAGTGAGGACAGAGAAATCACAAAGACACTTATGTCAGTAATTTCCCATTGCCGAGTTTTATTTTCTAAATGGAATTTTTGTTAATTTGATTTAATATTATTATTACGGCATTAAATAACCCGCGATAGAAAATATCTACTAATGAATAGTATAACTTGATATATCGCGGAAATAACTATCTACACACGCAATTACGAAACTGTGATCGTTTGAATGAACGATTAATTTGTTTTCCTACGAATCGATTTAAATGGCCAATGCGAAACTGTGCAATATCCTATATATACGTATTTTAAAAATCTTCTATTAAACAACACGAGAATATCTTATTTCCTATGTTCGATATTAAATCGATTAAAGATATAAACACAATCGCTGTACAACCATTGAATATCATACGACTATGGTTTTAAAGTCAATTGAACAAGTCAATTCTACATTAATCACACAACCATATAGCAAACGACAACGATTAGTTTAGAATAGTACAAGTTCGTATCTTTACTATTCTTCTCGATTCTTCATTGTTTTCTTCATTGAACCAACACACACGAGTTCAATACACGTGCATTTTAAAAAAAATCAATAACAAAAATCAATAAAATCACACAGTAGCCAAACTGATCAACTCCACCGAAACAAACAAATTACTTAACTTTTCCAAAAATCAGATTAAACTATTCATAAAAAGAATAATCGATCACTTTGACTTCTCTGAACATCTCGAATATCACACGTTTCAACTCAATTTGTCACCAAGAATGATACGTTCGATGCATCGCGCACGTTTGTCAAATCAAATGATGCAAAAACAAACGAATAGAAATAAATAAACTCACCATTCGAATCGGTGCTTGTCGAACCGGGTCCCTCGACACGTTATTCGATAAGAAGAGCGTCTTATTAGGCCCGAGTCCTCGAAGCTATAGGGAAATATCACACTGTCACAGCACCAAACAAACGTGTACCGTTCCTTTTTCGGTTTTAGGTTAAAAGGACGTGTGTACGGTAACGCGAACAATGGTTCGATGGGTTTTCATCGCGTCGTTGCGATCGATTTCACCGGGATCATGATCCACGTTCGAAACCAGTTTCGATTCTCGTCCCGGGGAACGGATGCACTCTCGAAAAATGCGGCTCGCGTCTGCGCACAGGCTGCCTTCTGTTCGATGCAGGCGTCGAGTGGCGACTGTCGTTTCTTCCGACAGTCGGCTGCTCCTGGCCTGTCCCTTCCCCCGCCCCAACGGCGGCATCGAGAGAGAGCCGACTACAACCGCGGATTTATGCTATTACCGCACCGCTGCCACCCCCTATGCTCCAATGCGTCTCGGTCTATGGCTACCGCTTCCCGGTGGCCTCTTCTTTTCAATCGCAACACCGTGACACGATGTTTCCCTTCGTCCTATTATCGTTTCCACAAACCGATCGGAAAAGAATCGAAGAAATTGTTAAAGGAAGAAGGAAGAAGAAAAAGAAGAAGAAGAAACTGATTTCTTTGCAACGAAAATGATCAATCATCAATTTTTATCGTGTTACAAATATACGTTTTTGATATTACTTGTAATTACGTATGTTGCAAAATAAAAATCAATATTTTATTGTAATGTAATGTTTCGTAATTGAAATTTGAGTTATTTGTAATGGTTGAATGGAGTTTGTATGATGTGCAGAGTACAAAAAATGATTATTTTTTTTATAATTTTTCTTTACTTTGGAAATTAATATTATGAAAATTTAATGAATCTTTTTTTTCGATAAAAATTTTCTAGAACACAAAAAGTAAGTGATTTCATTTCATTAATTATTAAACTACTGATTATAAGTAGTTATACGTATTGTAATATATACGATGTTATAAACTCTAGGAAGAATCTTTACAACTTGTTTACTAAGATTAAGGAGTAATTACTTTGTATTTTTTTAAGATTACGATTATGAAATGAATTTTTTTCATTATTGTTTCTTGTCTAGAAGCTATTTACATCAACATTATTTCATAATATCCTTTTTTACATTATGATAAACTATTTTTTTTTACAGATTTGTTTAAGAATTTATCTAATTATTTTAATATAATTTTTACAAAAGATGTTACTTTTATGTTTTTTAATAATATTTATGGAAATGTTTACAGTAATATTTATATTTTACTAAATATTTATTTGTTTGATTTTCAATAATATTAATATAAAGAATATTTATGATTATTATGATTAAAACAAAATAATGTAAAAAATTTTAATTCTATGGATTTTTTTTGTTGTAAATAAAAATTCGTTAACTAGTTTTTTTATTATTATGAAAAAACTAGAATAAACATAAATTTTCATAATTTTCAAAACCAATATGTAATAATTATTATTTAGAAAGAAATTTGTTTATATTTTATTTGATTATATCAAAATTCCATACTAATATATTATAAAATAAAAACAAAAAATTTTTTAATATATTTTTATTACTTCTTTGCGTTTTTTTTTATATTGATAAAGTATATAACATTACTGCATCCTTGGCATCGTTTATTACCTTCTTTGCATCATTATAATTATTCATTATTATTCGCCTACCGTAGATAATCTCTTTTAATATGAAAATGTACTTTTAACAGTATATTACTTACTCTTACAGCTTATATTTTAACTAATCTTATATTTTATTAAAATTCTATTACTTTCTAAATCTTTTAATTAATGTTTCAAAATTCTATTATATTTTATGCATCCATATTTATATTATCGAATCATTATTTTTTTTTTTTCCTTAAATATTGCTATATATAAATATTAATTCTGCCTAAGGTTCAATGGTAATTTGTATGCAATTTAATTTAATATTTATGTTAGGAAACTATGTATTATGTATTATTTATTCAAAAAAGTACTGGCAAAATTCTTCGTATCTTTCAATCGTGTTAAAACCGGTTTAGATCTGATTTTTTGAAGTTATAGATGATTTCGATAAATGCAATTATTTATAATTATATAATTTTTGCATTTAAATATAATTGTCATTATATTAGAAATTTAAATAATTATAATATATATTATAATATATTATCTTAAGCAATATATCTTAATAGTATCAAGAAATACCTTTAATAAAATATATTTTAATAATTACGCATTTCACAAAATAATGTTTCTTACCGTTTTAAATGTTTGAAATAATATGCGCAAATACGTATTTAAAAAGGTATTTTACATAGTATCACGTTTATAAGAATAACTTCAAATTTATTGCTTAATCTTCAACTTGATTTTTTTTTCTGTGTGCAAAAATTATATTATTTGTATATTCACTTAAAAAATCTTTTTAAATTTTAAAAGAAGTAATAAAAAAAAATCTGTAATAAACAGTATTAACGGGAACATCAAATCTCGGAAAGATTCATTTATCTATCCAGCATCTTTGTGCATCTTCTTAATATTACTTGATACCTTTGACTTTTGAAAAAACTTTAGAAAAACCTAAATTATTTTTGAAAATAATTTTATTATCAAGTTTTATCAATAATTAATGTATTTTATAAAAAAATATTATTAGTTATTAAACTCATATGATTAATTAATATTTAGAAACGTATATAATTAATTCTTAATTTCATAATAAGATAAAAATATTTTTATCAATTCATTATTAGTTTAAACCTTTCAACAAATTTCTTATATACTTAATACAGACTATTTTAAATATCTTAATATTTAGAACTGGCAATATATTTTTCGTACCTGCTATACCATTTATTAATACCTTATAATCCTCAATAATCCACTCGCTCGCCTATTGTCCTCGTCTACTTTCCAAACTCGAGGCTATAACCCTAAATACTTGCCGCTCATCTTAAGAACCCATCTACAAAAACCATTTGGTCATCTATGGAATTATTCTCCTTCCAAAATCCTTCAACTTTTTCCCTCGTCGCATCGTTGACTAACACCCGGGCAGGGATGGTGGAATCCCTTCGGTGCCCCGGCAAATTTGCCCGTCAGAGCACGATCTGGACATCCGTGGACTTCGTTAGACTATATATATCTATTCGCTGGGTGGATGCAGGTCCGTTCCCTCGGTTGCACCCACACGAGATCGGCTCGTCCGTGCGAAAAGCGGCACGGCCACGCGTGTGCACGCACGTGCGTGCCGTGCCACGCGATTCCAGCCCCTACGGAATAAATCAAGTGAAGAAAACCTGCCGGAAGGTATTAACGTTGGGGTCGGCTCACCCCGCGTGTTTTGTCCCCCTTCTCGCATCCCGCGCGGAGAGGGTTAAGCTGCCACTACCCCCGCCACCCTTATCGCGCGTCCCTGGAACGCCATGTACTCCCAAGGGATCTTCTCGTCTGGATTTACCCGACTGACGAGCGCGCGATCCTGCTCTGCGAGCTACTA
>NW_006264262.1:18294-21419 GCF_000469605.1 Apis dorsata | reverse complement strand
GTGGACTAGAGGAATAGGGAGGGACGACGAACGAACGAACGAAGAAGAAGAAGGAACGAAGTGGGAAATAACGGGGGGAACAGAGAGGGAGAGAAAGAGAGAATGGAAGCGTAGGATGGCCAATGTTAGAGAGAGGGCAAAGAGTGAGGGAATCCCTTATCAGAGGTCGCGCATGACGAGACAAGCTAATTGTGTTATCAGTGCACAACGGACGCTGCCTCTACCTCCGCCTCATCTCGGTCCTCTGACCATCATCGTCGGGCCGGCCGCCCTTTCCGATGCGCCACGAGTGTGTTTATTTTGTAAACTGTGCTAACATGTGCCATGACCCATCTCGTCTGCTCTTCCGTTCGTGTGCTGAAAATTGCAGCGGTCGTGTGTAACGCGACAGATCGAACGACTCGCTCTCTCTCTCTTTCTGTCTCTCTCTGTCTTTCTACTGGTCTCGTCTACTGGTTTTGGGGAATATCTTCCTGGCTACCCCTCGATAGTGGCTTCCACTTCCGCGTGCGGAGCGTGCCGTGCGTGTAATTAACATGGCGGACATCTTGTTTAATCCTTTGGGACCGAGACTATGATTTAGCTTGGCGCGTTTTTATCGAGCGCCACGCGCGATAATTCGACGAAGTGCTTGATGTTCTGTAAATATTTTGGAATGTTAATGTTAAGTGGATTTTTTTTAATTAATTAATATAATATATATTGATCGTGATTCTTTAATTGAATATGTTGAAGATGTATTTGAATTAATTTCATTAGTAAGACAAAAATTCATAGAGCTATACAATAATTTTGGAAAAAATTTAATAGTTAATGAGTGTATAATCTAAAATGAAAAATCATTTAATTATGAAACGATCACTTTTTAACGTTAGAACCAAGATCTATAATCTATATTATAGATTATCTATAATATAAAAAATCTATAAAAAATCTCTACAAATTTCGATAAAAATAAATAAAGTTTCGCAATCTAATTAATTTTTTTTTAACTAAAAAATTAATTATTATTGAAAAAACTTCCTGTACAATAAATTTGATCATCTCCAACATTTTATTCATTCCAACACTTCTGTGGATATATCAGTTTTAAAAGTGAAATTCAGTTAAGATTTCATAAACGCGCCATTAGAATCCGCTTGGCTTGAAATTTCCTAAAAGAATTACGCCGCGTAACGCCGCCGACTATTACCGTAACCACTGTTATAAAAGTTTACCGAACCAGTTCACTTCCTTACCATATTTCTGGTGTATTACATTCGTACGTGTACAGCGATTCAACGTTCGTGATATACCTAGTGGTGGTCTGTCGAGAGAGAAACGTTGAACGTTTCGAATTCGAAGGGAATTAAACCGCTCCGAGGAAAAAGGATCCGAATTATCTTCCTGGTGTACGTGTACGTAGCACGAGGGCCTCGTGGTCGTCGCCATCGGCATCGCCGCAACGCGCAGACGGCTCCATTTATTATTCTATTAAATTCGTAGTTTCCCATCGGGGTCCCACCCCTGCCCGGAGCCATCTCTCACTCATGACTTAATGCGATATTCATACCGCGAGAGGAAAGGGAATCCAGCTTGGGGTCCGGTCCATATGCTGGCATGTAATTAAGTCGGACACCCGTTAGATCTTGTCTGATTTCTCTTCTTTTCTTTTCTTTCTACTCTTTTTCATTTTATTAAGTCGTGTTTCGTCGCGATAATAAACTGGCACGATAATATATTTTTTTTTTCTACTTATATTAGAGATATTAACTCTGACAAATGTGGAAAACGTGCGATAAGGATAAGGATTGTAGCATTTAATCCAAACTGGAAATATGTATATATTTATCTATGTGCGTACAGATTTGTTCAAAAGTATTTCGATATTCGTTATGTTTGTTTGAAGATTGGAAAAATATTGGGATGTATCTATCGCTATCAATGGATTTTTTGCAAATTTTGCAAATTTTGTTATTTATATTTCTTTTATTAGGAAATACGTGTAATTAAAATTTATATTATAACGATATCAATAATCAATACAACTGAAAATTTTTGAACGGGAATGTATGCAGAGCAACTACCGTGACACGATTTTCTTTTACGTTTCACTTTGTGAAAAGGAAGATTATGCAGGTGTGAGTTGAAAATATGCAATACGTATGGAATATGTATGCAAAATATATGCTAAATTATTAAATTATAATATGATAGTGTCTAAATATGATAGTGACTAAATTGTTTATTATATAAAATTTAAATGTTTTTAAGAAAAATAGGTATAATTTGATTTTATCATTTTATAGACAAAAAAGTAAATTGCTTTACAATGCAAAGTAGATACATTCTTTGTAGAAAATGTGTATCTATAAAATATTCAATATTTTATTATTCTACTACTCATAATACTATTTTCTAATAAAAAATAATTCGTTTAAACTTGAAGTACGATATGAATCTCTAATTTAAACGATTATGTAAATTAAATGATTAACTCATCAAAAGAGTGAGAATTATTCAATTAATAACACATTTATCAAAATTACCATCAATATTTATAATTATGATGTTTCATATGCTACATATAATATAATACAATAACATTTGAATAATGGATTGTGCAATTGGATATTGATTTAATATCGTGTAAATAATACTCAAAGTATTCTAATTATATAGCTGTACGTGCCTAGAAAATTTATGTGTTTACTACTGTACCAATTTATATTAATGTTTCATAAAATATATTTTATGTTAGTATACCTCACCATTGAATATGTACTTACCATTATATGTACTTGACAATAAGTACATAAAGTTCAAGACAGAATAAAAGATAATAATTCATAAATTTTTTATCACTCCATGCTCAAGTAACATTTAACAAGTATCTACTCTTAATCTAAATGTGAAACAAAGAATTATAATAATTTATCTTGTCTTTTTGCTTTCCAACAAATAAATTGACTTTTAATTTTTTTTTCCAACACACGAAACATCATAATTAAAAATTTTGAGCTATTAAAATAAAAATATCGAAATTTAGTGAAATAAATAAATCTTATCGAATATATTTTAATAATATTTTTGTATTTGACTTTAACTTAAAAAATCACAGATCTAGATTATTCTTAAAATATCTT
>NW_006264262.1:5283-17978 GCF_000469605.1 Apis dorsata | reverse complement strand
TTTTTTTTATCCTTTAACTAAAACCGAAAAAAGAAATTTGCAAAAATCTAGAAATCTAATTTATTCATCCTAACAGTATAAGAAAAATGACAAAATTTAAATTTTTCGATACTGAAATTAAACATTTATAGACTATTCTGTTCTAAATGCATAACAATACAAATACATACGGAAAAAGAAACACGTTTAATTTGCTTAATTAAATCGTAATCGTTTGGAAATCGACGTTAAACGGTTTTTCACGACCCCTTAACGATGTCCTTCGCCACGTAAATTCGAGAAATGGGAACGACACAAAACGCTATGCAGTTGTGTGAAATGAGCGCGCGTGTAATGTTAATTTCCACGAGCCACGAAACGATTCTCATCAGGCAACGTAGCTGTCCCGTAAAGGAGTATACGGGCATATAGGTCTGTAGAGTAACACCTAAATTAATAATTGCGAATTCCCCCACGGTAATTATGTGTGCACGCTCTGGTCGAACAGGTAGGCGTACAAGTAATTGCACACGCGTGTATACGTTCTCCCTCTCGAACAGGGACGTCTCTATATGCGTTATAATTGGGCTACGCTGGCCCCGTTTACCATAATGCCCTTAAAGATCATTGTTCGTTTTTTATCCTTTTTCCTTACGCGATTCATTCAAGTAATTAAATTTTTATTACACGATTTTACACATCGGATGTTTATTTTTTCCCTGAAATTCAAAAATGAATACAAAATAATAATTTGTAAATATAGAATATCTAAAAAGTTAATATTTTGTCAAAAATTTAAGTAATATATTTATATTTGTAAATGTTTATATTTAATTTGCTAGAAGAGATATTTGATGATAATAAAAATTTGTAATCTATTTGTCTTTTCTTATGTAAAAACATGCGAAGAATTATTCATGAGACACCTAATCTGTAATTCTGTGATTATCCTTTGATGAGAAGTACCACTCTACTCAATTCCAAGTATGCATCCATACGACTATCATGGGAACGATAAGGGAAAACGAAATATCTCATAAAATCATTTCAATAATTCATACACGAATCATGTATACAATTTCCTAATTGGCTACTTTTTATCCCCGAAACGGACCTCCTAGAAGTTCCATCCACTGGAACGCATCCCTATCCAATAACCCCATCCCTTCCCCAACTTTCCTCGTCGCAACACTTTCTGGGCTCAAGAACGAGCCATTCAGCTCCGGCATAAGGCACGTTTCCCATAATGAATCCAACTGGTAGGTACACGAATACGCAGTAATGCAAAGGGGTTAGAAGAGAGTATAGAGAGGGGTGGTGGGTGGGTGGTGGACAGCGCGAGTAGCCTCTCTCTGATGTAACAGGTTCGGTGCATTAGTTTGCCTAAAAGGTTTGCGCCATCAGTCTCTAAATGTCCCTCTGTCGTTCCTCTACCCACCCTCTCATTCTCCCTCTTCTTCTCTCTCCCTCCTTCCCGTATGTGCCGTTTATAATCTCACTTACCCTCTGTCTCCGTTTCGTCGACGCGTCCTCCGGGGAGAAGGAGGGCAAACAGCAGGCCTGCAGCCAGCGGCTCGAGGACGGCCGTCGCTGTAAATTAAGTGCGTTGCATTAGCGGAATCCAGATGAGTTAGCGCACCGCGTTAATTCGCGCTAATGAACAGGTTATGAAAGTTTAATTGTCGGTTAGCCGGCCGGAAGATCGACGGAGGGGGTGAGGGCAGGATTTACGGAAGTTTACAGAAATTGGAGGGACTCCGTCTGCTCGAGAATTTCCTCTCGGGTGATATCCACACGTATACATGTGTGGCGGTATACCGACCGCTTAGCCGCTGCTCTCGATCTACGAACGAGATGGTGAATTTTTAATTGCGCCACCGAGACCCGCCATTTACACCCGTGTGTGTATATATGCAATGCGCTACACGTATACAACCTTATGTGAGCTCGATTCTTTCGTTACCTCGAGTCACGGATGCAATTTTAACTTATGGATTTCGTGGCGGTCGCATGGATCGTGTTACGGTTGGTGCAAGCTGGTACAAATAGGAGTGTAAATAGGAATTTTAAGAATCTTGTTAAATATTCTTAGGATCTGAGCAGAGATCGTGCCAAGAGAAAATTCTTTTAAAAATAGATAATAATACTTTACTGGATTTAAAATAAAACTTTTGTTTCTATTTTCTTATCGAACATGGAAATTACAGGCGTACCTTGTAATTTTCAATTCCCTAGTTGCATAAAGTATTTCTACATGAATACACTCACGTTTAAAAGTTTTCTGTTTTTATGCACAGATACGTGATAAAATTTAATAAATTTTAATTTTTTAAAAAAATATATCAATATCTTATGTTCCCTTTATCATAATTATTATCTTTTCACTTATGAAATAAATATATCTCACGATTGATTTATAAATTGAATTGATTTGAAGTAAAATATTGAAGTTACTTAAACAAAGTTAATCACATTTATACTGATAAATGCTATCTAATTTCTAATCTAATTTCCCTTCAAAATTTTTGTCGCACCTTTTACGAACTATTGAATAAGAGAATGTTTGCACGTGTGAAAGTACGATTTGGAAGAATGCATTTTGCAACGGACCTCACCCAAGACCTTGTATCGAAAAATGAACGATTCAAGTGTAAAAAATATCTATTAGAGGTTGTTGTGCAATGTTTTCTACAGGTCTCGTTATTTCATATTATCGATCGATTTCTAGCAGCTGACATACACGACTAGTTATTTCGTGATTAGCGATTGCGATTTGCGGTCACAGAGCAATGGCTCAGACACCATTGGTACCATACACCTTGTACCATTCTTTGCTTTCTCGTCGTATTTTTCCCCTATGCGTATAAACTATGCGTTTTAATGTTTCGTGCAGAAACTATTACAGGAAAATATTTTAATATTTTTATGTTTATAACATATATTTATTATTCAAAAAATTTTCCAAATTCTATCTATTTTTATGCGTTCAATTTTTCCAAAATTGAAGCTCAGATTTGAAAATATTATGAATATTCGATTATTTTAATATTTTTGTTATAAATTTTTTCATATTTTAGTATTCGCGCTATTTCTAGCAAAGTTTCTTTTCTCTAATATTGCTTTTAACTAAACTTTAAAACTTTATGCATTTATAGAAAATTTAAATATAAAAAAATCTACAGTATACAAAAAAAAGAAAAACATAAAACAAAATACGTATTATAATATTTAAAGAACGAAATAGATCTTTACTTTTCCTTTTACTTAGTTCCATTTTTCTTATGTTAACAAAAATTTTAATGTAAACACACAGTCTATTTATAATAATTTGGATCAATCTTCTATAAGAAACGAAATTTCCTTTATCACGATGTAACATTGTTATAAAATAACGTACAGCTACGTTCACATTAAAATGAAATATTTCCTTTCTCCAAGTAAGTGTCAAATCCCTTCTCAAATCACTCAACTCACATTCACCTGTGCTAAATGTCAAAAATATTCTTCACAATTTATCTTTTTCCACGGGCAAAAGAGAAAAAAAGCCATAAAAATTTTCCATCTCACTGTATCTGCTCTGATTATTCGTCACGTGTTGACGGTTGCTTCACAAATTTGCATCTCTCACTGTCAAAGCGAGGGAACAAGATTCCCGAGCGAAACGAGCAGCAGACCTCCTCAATCTTGTCTTACAACTACGAGTCCTAGACAGTAGCGGCTCTGTGCGTTCCCGACGTTTCTGCTTGGTTTCACTTCTCTCAGGATTTCCTGTTTCCTGCAACGTGGATGACCCTACGAGCTCGTGATCGCAGCTCTATCCACGCCATGCTCGCGAACCGTGCCCGCGTAATGCGAGGAGAAAGAAAAAAAATGAGGGAACAACGACGTAGAACCGCTACGAGGAATTTAAAAAAAAATTTCAGAAGCAGAAGTAGCTTTATTATTTTTTTTTTTTTTCATTCCTCGAGATTATTCGATCAATCATTGCGTGGGTCGTGGTTTTTCCTCCGATGATAAATCGCGATTATCGTTAATTGGATGAAATGATTCATCTATCCGTGGAATAAGTGTAATGCACTTTATCTTTGTTTTGGTACTGTTATTTGTTTCTTTCTGTATTTTTTCTTTTTTTAATTGTAATTCTGGATCTTCTTTCTCCGAAATTAGATTTCTCAATGGATAAGTCAGTTCCATTTGTGATGGCATCTGTAGCTATACTTGGTAATGTTATTTTTACAGAAAAAAAAATATATATGGAAGCTATAAAAAGATATTGATGCATCTTTTAATCAGATTCATTTTTATAATATCAAATTTTTATAATTATGTGAATGCCATTAGCAAATAAAGTAAATATTGTGCAAATATTTTTTATAATCACTGTATACATCAATCACTGTAAAAGTCATGCGTATTAATCAATATAAATATAAATATAAATATAAATATAAATATATTATATTTTATGTATATTTACATTATTTGCTGATTCTGATTTTTATTACGACAATTTTAAGAAAAAATACGGATAATAAATTCGTTAAATTCTTGTTTATAAATATTTGAGTCATAACGTTTGAGAAGATTGGTTGAATATAACCGAGTAGGCTAATTGAAACAAACAGCTCGAAGATTAAGTTTAACAAGATCCGCCACACTGTATTCCAAGGGAGGCATGGAAAAGGCCGATAAAAGGAAGTAACAGAATGCGCCGAGAGAAACTACAAGATGGCACTTTTCTCTGATCATAAAGGTCTCGTTGAACGCGTGTCTTCTTTGAACTATGCTCACAGCTGTCGGCTCGTGGCGGTAATTAACAGATTGGTTAATTGATTGCTTGCCTCTCCGATGCCGCGTGGAATTTTTTTCACGCTCAAGATTAAGAGTAGGCTCGTGAATGAGCTCGTGACGACATCAATTCCAGGAATCATGTGTTTCCTCTAATTGTGCCAATCATTCAGTTTCTGTCTCCGTATTTATTTGTTCATATTCCTCTATTAATAGTGTACTTATTAAACTCCAGAAAATAACAAAACGATGTCAAGATTGTACGTGTTAAAGAATTATACGAATTACGAGATTATATTTATACAAATAATCAAATTTAAGCAGAATTTGGAAATTTTTTATCAATTTAAAAGTAAATTTGTATTGGAATCTATAAATACTTTTCATCTAATCGCGTTATTCTAAATAGATAACACAATTTATTCTCATTCATTTGATGTAATTGCAAATATAATCGATATAATTTCACATGTATACTAACTTTAACATTGAAAATAAAAAATTCTTACGGATTTCGATTTTCATCTCATAAAATTCTATTCAATTAAGAAAATAAAAAAAAAAATTTACTATTTTTCATAAAAAAAAAACACGTTCATCGAAATATAAATCACCTATAGCGACTTTTCTCTTCGACTTTACATCTTTTCGACCCGGAACCGATCTATCCTTTCTTATCCTTAAGCTTGTCTCGCTTTTGTTTCACGATTGCTTAATCCTGGAGGCTAATCTGACCTATTCAAGCCCCTCATATATCATTTTGTGATTCGATCCTCATTCCTTTCTATCTCTTTGATAATTACGGTCAGATAGATTTTCGCCAGGTAACATACTCAAGAATCTGCTTGGATCAAGAAAATCTGCTTGGATCAAGAAAGAATTAAGAATTAAAAAAAAGGATCGATCGGAAAATTTTGAAGACAACGTTTATGGATCGATGGATTTAAACTGTGAAATTACGCCTCTATCTATGTTGAAACTCATTGTATACATACATTGTATACATTGTTTATCAGCTCGTAATAGAGTGATTGTAACGAGAATAACGACGTTTACATCTGACGTCGATGTATTTTCAGTGAAATTGGAATTAAGTGAGAAACTGGATGTAATGAAACTGGGTTCGTATATTATTTTTGGCATAGAATAAGACTTTCCTTAAATTTTTTCTTAAATTTGTAATGATTTTTAATATTTAATTTGTCTAATAAGATAAATTTTGTTATTAAAATAAATAAAATAGATTTTGTATCTCTTTTTTTCTTTTTAATGATATAATATTGATATTTGTATCTATTATATTTATTTATATTTATATTTATATATATATCATTAATTTAATATGAATTAATCTAATTTTTTGTTTTATGTATTTTTTTGGAAGATACTTTTAGTACATTCACATACATGCAGATGATATGAATGCATGTCATTTTCTTCCAAGAAATGTAAAAGAAATTTCAGGCTTCTCTTTTGCATATATTCAATATGAGTATTGCCATCAGTATTCGCAGCCATTTTGAATTTTGTTGTATATTTCACTGTTTTACAATTGTTTTTTATACATATGTATCAAAAGATCAATATCCTTTTCGATTTATAATGTTTTGAACATATTAAACTAAGTAGATAATAAACAAAACCTAAGCTTATTATTATATATAAAAAAATAATTATAAATGAAAATATTCTATATTTCTAATTTGAATTTTGAATATTAATGTTTATTATTTCTAAAAATTTTCGAAAAGAAAATATCAATTTGAAAGAATTTTCAAGAATACGAAACTACCATAAAACATAAAATATGAGAATAGTAAAATATCATCCTATTTCTTTAGCCATTTTATAACATATATATCTTATATCCTCATATATCTTTTTCAAAACCGTAGAATCGTAAATTTTATGATTTTAAATGAAATAAGTATTTTGCGATATGACTAGTATACTTTGTAATAAAAGAATCCTTACAACCCTTACGAGACTGGACAACAAGTGGCAATCAACCTATAGGAAGGAAAAGTAACAAAGAAATTCTACGAAACTGAAGCAATAATCAAACCAACTAACTTGTGAAGCAAAAAGGAATTCCTATCTATTTTTAGAAATTTTGCAAACTATAAATATAATGTAATGTTGAAGCGATAATTCATTCTATTTTCACGTGTAAACGAAAATAGGTATTTATGATACGAAGTGAAATTCTGAATAATTTTAGTCAACCAATTTGCGTCATTGCACTTAACACGATATTCAATGGAAAAGCAACCGAGAAATTTATATTTCTACGCTATATAAATTACAACGTAATGAAGATTGAAATTCGATCGTTGCATTCCAGATAATTAACCGTGATTCCATGGCTTTAAAGATTTAAATGGAACTAGAGAAAGAGAATTAAAATAAAAAGGATAATCTTTAATTAGTGGAAGATACAATTTCTACAAATCTATAATTTGTCTTTTAAATAGATTTATATTTTTCAATTTTGATTTTTATGTGTGATTAAATATGTCCACAAAGACACTGAACGAAAATTTTAAATTATTGTCGAAAATATCGATCACTCAGTATCATAAACATTTTAAAATCCTATATGTTTTATATTTAAAACTATTTAATAGAATATTAAATAATATAATTACCATTTTATTAATTCTAAGATATTCAAATATTGCATGAATTTATATCTGGTATAACACGATCTTGATTAACATGCAATGCAATTATAATCGTGTTATACAATCAATGCCTTTAAACTCTATGCTCGGATGAATTCCAAGCATTTTATTAATTATTAACATAAATTTATTTTTATGGAAAATTTCATCAGAAAGATTTTTAGTTTATCTTAAATTATATTGTAATATCGACTTAATTTGGCTATTATAAAATTCGAATATGAAAACACTATTTTATATCATTTATATTTCTAACTTGTATTTACGATAAATTACTTAAACTTATTTCTGTAATTATTAATTTTAGAAATTTAAAGAAAAAAATTTGTATAGTAATTTATATAAAATCCGTATATAAAATTTTACAAGATAGAAATAAATCATGTACTTTATTTTTCACGTTAAATTCTAAATAATGAAGATACAATGAACATTGTTAAATTTCTTCTAAACTTTTCATCGATATAACTTAATGAAAAAGAAGTTCACGTTTTCACGTCGAATTTCATTATCAAAGTTTCCCTGTTTATCACGGCTCGAAAAAAAAAAAGAAAATCTCGAATAAACTGATGGTGGAAAACAAGCGTTTCAAGCGCGAGCAGAAAGGGTTAAATCATCGCCAGCCTCGGACTCCAACCGAGGCGTGGTAGCATTGAAATAATGTTTCTTGCTTAATCAACGTTTACTGGGTTACATTATGCGCTCGTTAAAAACACGAGGAAAAGCGATAAAGCATCGTTCACGAGCCGCGGAAACCTTCAGACGCAATTTCGTCGCGAAGAAGCAACGTCGACCACCATGAATATTAAATCCTTTCGCCGACAAAGAGCTCAGTGTTCAATGCTCGAGCTCGTACCCGCTAATAACAACGCTCCCTATAAAGCAATAAATGTGGTAACTAGGTTATCGTTACCATGATTCTAGAGATAGCGTTCCAGGCAAAGAGTTCTCGAGGGTAGATTTTCTATATTTTGAAATCATAATCTAATTATTATCTCGACAAATAAAGTGATTTTTTCAAGTTTATAGAAAAATAGTTTAAGAAAAATCTATCTCATTTTTTTTGATATTTTTTTAAATGTGTGATACGTGATAATTTGCGATCCGTATTGTCAATGCATAGAATATCTAAATTAATAATAATTAATAAATTGTTGAAGTTGTTGTTATATAATTTTTAGAATACTTGTAGTAACATTACAAATATTGTCGATTTTTTTTTTAAATAAAATCCTATTTTCGAAAAAATTAAAATTGGAAATATTGATTTACTGAAGTATATCTCAATTTAACTATTTTATTTTATTTAATACATTCTACGAAATTCTACGAATATTGTAATTATAATTACTGTATTAATTAAAATTATTGCTTTATAAGAAATAAGAATGTAAGAAATAGGAGACGCGTCACATAATTAACTTTTTTTTGCTCATTTTTTTATTCTAATGTTATAAGAAATATCTATCATTGCACGTGTGTCTTTGATTCCATAAAAATATTCCTTAGTTACATCAAGCACGTTTCTTTGTTGATATTTCCCTCAGTGGGAAATACAAACAACCCTTCTCTACCCTTCGATGTAAATACGGGGGTGGCATAACCTGTTATATAAACTTTTCCGATCCTTCAATTTCGAAGGGTGCAAATCGCACGTACAAAAATATATAAAAAAATTTGCGTCAGCGAAAGAATAAAATAAATGATTATCTTTGAATTTATTTGCAATTTATTATTTATTAATTACGAAGCGTAATTTTTAAATATTTCTTTTTCAAATATTTCTAAATTGAGAATTTTTTATTTGATATAAGAAAATTTTTGGAAATATTTAATATTTTTGATAATGTTGATCATCCAAATTTCAAAGTTAATCATTATTTTCAATAGATAGATTTATTATTCGCTATTAAAAGTTTATTTATTGTTTTCTTAAAATTATATTTTAAGAAATAAAAATTCATATCATTTAAATAGATATGATTTGAAATGAAGTTTATTGACAGTTTGTATATCAACTTATTGTACAAACACAAAAATCTTTATCTTGTTCAATTCTTAGAAAAATTTCTTTTTGAAATAACCAAACTTTCGACAGATCTTTGATCTTCATGTATTTAATCTTACAAAGAATTGGCACAAGGAATTTACTTCTTCTTTTTGCTTGTATTTCTGATCTGTGTCAAGAACGGATCCTTTCAATGGTTTTATCAAGTTTCTTAATTTTCCTTCTCTTTTTTTATGAATCATGGGGAAAACAAGCAAGAGAACTTTGTTACTGAAATTTTTATTTCCTCAAGATTTATAAATGAATCTTTAATCTTCATATAGTTTAATAAAAGCTGAAAATATGCATTAAAGAGAAAAGAAAATTAAATATGTCGAACGAAATATGAGCAAGCACATATATTATCTATATGTGATTCAAAATGACATACTTTTATACGAAATATTGATATGTAAAGAAGTATCTTTTAATCAATTTAAAAAAAATTTCCAACAATTATAAATTAATTTTTAAATATAATTTTGTTCAAATATAATTTTGGTTGATAATTTTTTTTTATAAAATATTAATAATTCGAATAATGAAAACAAATATATTATTAAAACTGGCCTAATTACTATGATCATGCATTTTTCATGCATACTTTTATTCTTGTGCAAATTATTTCATGGAATTGTTACAATGCTTTATAGTAATTTTCATAATATCGTTTCTACGATATCGATATATTTACTCGGAAATGCTAGTAAAAAAAAAAGAAAAAAATTGATTTTTCTCTGGGATTGGATTGTCAAGGTTATTCAGATAGTGGAGAAAGGAACTATGGCGCCATTGATGAGCTATAAGTGCGGTATATTCACATGTTCTTACCCTAACTGTTGATGGAGTTTAATCATGCCTCAGAGAATTAAAAAAATCTCGTTTTTTCTTTATTTTACTGAAGCATGGATGATAAGTTACGAGGGATTGCGTAAAGATTATCTTTTTTTGCTGTAATTAATTATAACAGCATCATTTCCTTATTTCATATAGATAAAGAGAGGAAAAACTAACATGCTTATAAAAAGTTTATAAACTTGTATCAAAGTATTTTTTGTTTTCATTATTACCACTATGAATAATTTTTGCCTTTCAAGCAAGTTATAAAATATCTATGAAATTAAATTCTATATTTTAACAGTGCAAAAACGTAATTCGTTTCTTATTTTTAAATTTACTCTTTTAACAAAATTCTTATGCAAAATTCTAATCCTTTGCATTATATTACATCATTCAGAAAGCCTGAATTAAAATTTACAATTCTTGTTTTTTTATTTTTAATTATTTTATTACGTTATTTTAAATACTTTAAATATTATTCAAAGTAATATAATCATAGTTTCAATATTATCTATATTTAAATTCCTAATAATTTCCAACTATTCAAAAACTAATTAAAAACCTACTTTTAATCAGAAGATTAACTAAAACGATAGTTTTTATTTATAGAGAAATTTTTTTCTTTAAAAAGAAAGTGAAACGTACAAAATGACGTTCAAATACTTTTCACATATAACGACTATCAAATCTATTCTTAATTATTCCAGGAATCACGTATTTTCAATTCATGGAAACTCCTACTTTTCAACAATCCCAGTTCGAGAAAGGAAAATCAAGAGAGATTTGGTTCAGGAATTTCCTATGCAGGATATTGCACAACAACCACACTCCAACAAATTGTACACCTATTAAAAGGCATAAGGCGTTCACTTTCATTATGGAAAGTATTTCTATCTGGAATCAATCCATAAAGGGCTATCGTCGCACTTGGTATTTCGTTGTCGCTCTTCTTGTTCGCTTATTAATCGTTTCGTCGCTTTCGAAATGTCCGAGCTTGTCCTGCTTGGAAAATTTCCGAAAGATGATTCAAGCCTCTTGGAATTCGTGATCGCAACGACGATCCATCTAGACGTATGATAAAGGAAGAAGAAATAGAATTGATCGATAGAAAGGGGAATAATCGGAATGCGTGAAGTGTCGTGAGATAAAAAATGATCTTTTATTCGTTTGTCGGTGTCCCTAGTCGTATTTTAAATTGTATGAAATTCATTTTGATGTTGTGATGGAATGTGAATTGAATTTCAATTTTTTAATAATTTTATAATAATAGATATAGCTTCATCAAATTAATTTATTAAATTGAAAAAATTTAATATATAGAGTTGAAAATTAATTCTTTTAATCAATATTGCGTATGTGTAACTTATTATTTTTTTTTATAGGATAGATATTAAATTTTAATATTTACACTGTGAAAAAAAAATATATATATTTTTTTTCATTATTAATAATAAACGATAAAAAAGAATTTTTTCCACAATTTATTTTGATCTTAAAAATTGAAATTCAATTTTAAAATTAATTGAAAAAAAATCTCCATGATAGTAATAAATACTTATATGCACTTCTCTGTTCGATTGAGATAATTCAATTCACATTATAAATAAATAACCTAATTTAATAAAATTTATATAATTTTTACATTTTTGTTTTATTTGTAAAAATATTATACTATATAATATTCGTGTCAAATAACCGTTTTACAAGTTATTCAATTGCTTATGAACTGTTCTAAATTTTTCATTTAGAATAGAGACACGTTGTGGAATTTGAATGGATTTATTGTCGAAATATAAGATACAGTGTAAAAAGAGATAGAATGGTGTTAGATACTGTTTCTATGTCACTATTATCCATTCATATAGTATGAATATGTACAGTTACTTCTTTCTTCTGAATGGAATCTGATAAAATATATATCTACCTACTGATCTAATTTCGTGGTTTCTTAATAAGAGAACATTAATACAATTTTGTAAATCAATATAATAATATTAAATATTTCGTTATTAAAGTTTTCTTTTTATATCAATAATTATGTTTATTTTATTTTCATGCATGTATTTCTCGAAATTTTATATACATTTTATGTATACAAATTTTGTATACATAAAACAAAAAAATAAAATTTATCATACGAATATAAGATAAAAAACGAATGAATTTATTAGCATTTGAGGAATGGAGTGAAAAAAATTAAATAAATATATAGAAAATTGATTCAGGAATATTCACTTGAAGTTTTAGTGCGAAATAAACGTGTCAAATATATTTTTATCCTTATTTCTTTAAAAAATAATATTTATAATTTTTCAGAATAGAATTTTGACGTTTTCTATTTTAATTTAGAATGTAAG
>NW_006264262.1:0-4975 GCF_000469605.1 Apis dorsata | reverse complement strand
TATATATATTAATATAATAATTATATATATATATATATATATATATATATAAATTGCATATTGCTATGTAATACTGAATTTAGCAATAAGTAATATAGGTTAGTTAATAAATATAGCAGTTTATTATTTAATATTTTAATATTTATGTGTACCATATTAAAAAATATTTCATAGTAGACCAGATGGAGATATTGCCAAAAAATAATAATGAGGAAATAGATTTGGAGAAACTTCGTGAAATTGCAAAACTTGCCAGTATTTTTCATCAAACGAGAGTAAAATACGAGCGGAATAAAAATCTTTCTCACGTGGTTCATGCTAGTTTACATATTTTTCAATTCGTAAGGAATCATTTTATTATATTATACTAGAACCATTATTAAAATGCCATCATAAAAATGATGTTACATCTTATAATTAAATAATTATTTAATTTTTTTCACTTAACTCCTTGCTTTCGATATTTTCTTTTAAATAATTTCCTATCTTCTTAACCAAATATTAGAAATTAGTAAAACATGAGTGATGTAAAAATGTCTAAAAAATGAAGATATTATCATATTAAATGAAGAAAATAAAAGATTATTAAAATAAAAATAAGGAATATTTAATTGCCTATAAATTCGATTCATTGTCGAAATTAGAAAAATAATATCTACGTAATTTTACTTTCGAATAATGAAATGATAAATTTCTATCTTGTAAAAATTATTTCGAACTAAATCCTGTCTCAAATGAACTCTTCATGTAACTATCTATAATTGAATAATTTTTTTCCTTTGACAAAATTCTTTTTGACGTTCAATTAGTGAAATATTGTTTAAATTTTTGCAATATTGAAAAATATTTAATAAAATCGTTCAATATTGATTTTAATGTAATCAATATTTTGGATACAAAATATTCTCTAAATTCTCTAACTATTACGTTTTAATCAATCGTTTGGATTTCTCCCTGTTTAAAATCTCACAAGTTAAAAGTATTTTGCAATTACAACTTTTTTATATAAAATTCAAAAAGTGTCACTTAACACATTGTATTCTACAGATTTTTCTAAAAATTCCATAAAAAAAAAAAAAAAAACACGTATAGATCTGATTAACATATCATTTCTCACGAACATTATTATCTCCGTTTCGTTTCACGAATGTATCTAATTATCGAGAGATAAGTAGCAAAGCGGCGAAACGGTGTCACAAAAACTCGGTTAAAAACGACACGAGCGAAGAATGCGAAAATATTTACGAAACGCAATCACATTTCTCCCAATAACACAAATATTGGTCAGTGACTCAGACCATTCCTTCTTCACCGATTAACACCCGTGCCCGATCCAATTTCGCTGCTCGTTACGTAGAGCATTATTTAAATCGTTGTTGTTTGGAGTGTCTAGTTGCGGAGCAGGAAGTGCGAATCGAAGGAACACGAGTCAACACACAAGCCAACCGATACCAACCGTGTGACCCAATTTCACGGAATCGTACTCTTATGTTAGCGAAATGTCGCGAGAATGATTCAACGATGGCCATCGCCGATTTTTATTTTATTATTGTTGTTGTTATGCAATCGGAAACGAGATCTCGTCACGCGTCGTGAAAAAGTTACGTGTCAGCGCTCGATTTCATTTTACTTATTTTTTTTTTTATTTTTTTCTCTCTTATTCTTTCTCCACTTTACGTGTTGCAATTTTATATCATTCGAAGATAAAAGTTTTCATTATGGTTCGCGGTGTTTCGTTATGTTTGTCCTAGTTTCTTCGCGTATTCGATGGATACTACTCTATTGTCAGAATTGTCAGAGGATGTCCATGATATCGTTCGTGATATTTATTGTAGATATTTATCAGGGAATATGTCTAGAACAAAGTACAAATTGCGAAAAGAATATTAGATTGTTTGAAAGTTTTTTGAATAATTATAAATTCATATTCTTTCTGAATTTCGTAGAATGATCTTATATAATGTAGAGAATTATTTATTGAGAAATAAATAAATTTGAAAATAAATCAGAAATCCTAAATAGGATAAGATATTTGAAAAATTGATACTATTTTTGACAATTTATATTTTTGTATATAATATTCTATTATACTGAGGAATATTTTGAGAACAAATTAGAAAGTGGATTATTAGCTGCAATAGAAAATTTATAACATTATTGATAGAAATTTATATTTTATATACCTATTTATATATTGTATTCTGGAATCGATAAAATGAAGATTAATAAATATTTATTAGAAGTTAAGTAATGAAATGTTAAGTTCAAACGAATATCTAAGATTATAATATTGTTCCTTTCTATTTCATTGTGAAAATTTCTATAAATCAAAATACCAAAAATTTAAATTCGATATATTTTCTATACAATTAATATTTTATTTCTACAACTCGATTCAAAATAATTCGATCTCCTTAAATCAAGATCGTCATTTAATATTGTCTCTTTTCTTATAAATATTAGAATTATCTATATCTAAAAATAAAAAATATTTACAAATCTTTCTTTCCCTAAGTTCTTATAATTGGAAAAATATCAAATCTCATACTACTGTCGCCGTATATTGAATTTAACTTTTAAACTCTTTTGAAAATTTTGACAAGATAAAATGATTTTATAATTCGAAGATTTTATTTCTTTCATTAATATGCTTATTTGTTAATTTACAAAGGGAATAAAAAATGGAAATTAAATTAAAACAAAAAATTGTTAATAAAAGGGATTTTTCGATAAAATAATTAAACTTTTAAACTTTTATTTTTATGAATCATTTTCTCTCTTTAAATATTTTTACAATTATAAAAATTTTGTGTAGATTATTGGACTCTCGATTATAATGTTTCATTTTATCCATCACTATGTAAGCAAAGAGCGTCGAAAAAAAGATGAAACTTATCCTTATTTGCCTGAAGAAGGAAATCCAATTTTCCTTATTTATCCATTTTGCATTATTATGAGCATATGTTTCGCAGCTATTTGGATTTTCAAAAAAAATATTTTCATGAAAAAACCTTTATATGTTAGTAAACTTTTATTTTTATATAATTTTATATTTAAAGTATTCAACACAAATATATTCAGGTTCTCATTGGCTGCTTCATATCAGCTTGTTTAATGTTAATAGTCGGAATAATTGAAATGAAACATACAGATTTATATATCGATTTAGAGGTAGTGAGTGACAGTGAATTACTACAACATCCTATTTTTATACATAATTTCACCATGTGCCTATTATCAATTTTATGTATGAGTATATATCTCGTACAAGGTTGGATATTAATGGATTACTATATTTGGGTACATTTGAAGTATTATTTATCTTGATTTAATTTATTAATAAAATAATTTAAAACAGCAGTTAAATTACACACGCAAATAAATGACAGAAAGAAAATATATAATATTTATTATTTTATTTATTTATAATAAATCTTTTTTTTTTCAAACTTCAATTATTACTGATCACTATTTTGAATATCTATACGTATTTGATATAAAAAATTATTTAAAGCGATTCTATAATATACAGAAAAGATTAAGAACTGCTGATTTAAAATATAATCAAAGACAATACAAGGAACTATAATAATTTTAATAATGATAATTTAAGAAAAATTTCTCCAAATTTTTGATAATTATTCTTATAAGGATAGATAAAAAAGAAAGAAAAACATCCTGAAATTGAACCTGATGTTCCTGATATACAAGTAATGCCAGAAAAGGAAGCACCTGGCGAACTAGATCCAATTCCTACATTAGAAACATTTCCTACTATAACAGTATCGAAAAAATTAGTAAGCAATAATAAATCTAAACAAATTTTTGCGTATGTAACTACATTTATATTTTAAATAAATATAACTGTTATAATTTCAATACAAATAAAAATTTGTAAAAAATAATAGAAAAACAATAAGAATATACTATTAATTATTGATGATTTCCAGGACATAGAAGAAGAGGATGTTATTTTGTATTGTTTTTTTGTCGATTGGTATAATTATTTAAAACGGAAGAGACGAGCAGAACCACCTCTTCATGAATTTCAAGTAATTCATGTCAAATAATGTTAAAAGTACTTGACAATAAACTATAATCTTGATAATAAATTATTTCAAATCAATTTAATTATTAGGACTGTTATATAGGATCGTTTCAATATAAACTTTTCAAAATTCATCATGTAAAAAATAAAAAAAAGTTCATGTATTTTCCTACTTGTATTCTTTTATACAACTATATTTGTATTTTTTATCTTTAAAACTCTAACAAAATTTAAAATAAAATATTATCAGAACCAATACTTTGCAATGAATTATATTAAAAAGAAATATGTAATTTCATTTAAAGAAACAAAATTGATCACCGTATTCTCTACATACATACTACATACTATATAAAGAAATTTATGCCACAAGAATATGCCATATACGCCATCTACTGATTTACTGCAGTCAAATTACAAACTACATTTATCTTATTCTCCCATGATATACATATTATATATATATATATATATATATATTAACAAATAAATGAATATATAAGTTGCGAATTAAAAAAAAAATATTAAAAAAATCACTAAAATCAAAAAATTGATGAAATATATCTCGATTTAATAATGAATGATTATTTCGAAACAAATTAATAAATGATACATCATAATTTGTATAAAAATCAAAATAAAAATGTTAATTTAATACAATAACTCTATAAATTTTAATAATTAAAACTGTGAAAGAGTTCATATGCAATTAATTCATATCATTTGCTATGAAATTTATAATTGAATCACGGATTATGAACCATATAGTAAATGATAATGATTTTTCTCTATCTCTTGGAGATTCTTATGATGAATTGGAAATCCATTCTATCATCCAATGATCCCATCCATTCTTCTTTACATAACATAAAAATTTAGCTAAAATCAATGAAAAACCTTTACTTTCCTGTACTTTTTCAAAACAAT
>NW_006264261.1:25037-41430 GCF_000469605.1 Apis dorsata | reverse complement strand
ATGAAATATTAATAAACTTATTAAAAATTTTTTTTAATAAGTTTTGTTAATACTATTTTTTAAATTAATAATAATTTCATTAAATGAATGTTGAATTAAGATAATCACAAGGAATTATTATTTTATTATATTTAAATTATTATTATTATTTACATTCATATATATTGACTTTTTTGAAATTACATTAATATAATTATATTAATATATTAATATGAAATTTATCTATGCAAATGAATCTATATTTTTTAACTAATATTAGATTACTTAATATAATAATATTATATTACTCAAATTTATAATATTAAATTACTCAAATTTTAAGAAATTAAACATGATAACTAAAGATTATAGGTCAAGGATAAAAAAGTGATGTAACAGATAAAATGAATCGATCGATCTCGTGTTGATTTTATTGTCTTTAAAACTTACTACTTTTATTATATTTTTTTAAAATATTTTGATCATATTACAATATGATATCAATATTCAGAAATATCATTTCATTTATAAAATAATGACATATAATTAAATCTTAAAGCATTAATAAAAATATATCGAGGCTCAAGTATTCTAAATATTTTTTTATGTAAAAACATGTTTTTATGTAAAATATTTAAAAATTATGTAAAAAATGTTCAAATATAGACATAGATTAGATAAAATGGAGCTATTCTATTTTTGTTACAAATATGTATTTTAATTCTCTTTTATATATTTAAGCGTTTTAGATATTACTTAAAAATAGACGCTTACTTTTTTACTTCAAATTGATATTATTTATAGAATTTTTCTCATTAATTTTTTTTAAATTAATATTATCCATTATCGTTTGATTATTTTCACAGAATCAACATATAAATGTTATGATTAATATTCGCAAATGAATCATATTGAAATGAATTATACTGATTCATCATTGATGAAATGATCTAGATTTTTATTCTTAATAATATAAATGCCAAATTATAAGCATGTAAATTTCAAAAACAAAAAGATATAAAACAGATAAAAATTAAAAAATGTTTCGAAGTTTTATTCGAAAAATTACATAAATTTATTATATTATAACAAATAAAATTTAGTTATAATAGTTTTATATAAATGTGTCTATTTAATTTCATTTTATTATCTTGTTATTATTATTAATATTTATAAAAATTACATTTAATACTCTTTAGATATCAAATCAATAATACGTTCCTATTCACAAGATGTCCTTAGATGTTATCAGAAAATTAAATACGATATTAATTTATTTTTATTTTTCCATTTATCATTTCATTATAATTTCATTATTATAAGAAATAATATGTATAAATATATAAAATAATAGTAATATTTTGTAAAATTTAAAAAAAATATTAAAAAATTTAATATTTAAAAAAAAATATTAAAATTTAATTTTTTTTACTTATTGAAAATTTTAAATATGAAGTGAAAAATCAAAATAATTGCTTAAATATCTGTATACATATAATATTTGATTGACATTACATATTCTGCAAAAATTGCACGTTATCCTGTCAACTATTTAGAATTTTGTTTTGCTAATTAGTTGTTATTTTTAATAGAGAATTTCTATCATTTCTCGATATTTAATATTTTTGTAAAAATTATATTATCTAATATAAATAATAAAAATAGGCGTATACTTAAAGTTTACATGATTATACAACATTTATTATGATCTCGATCAACTGAATGCCTGATTCGATCCAAAACTTAAATATAGCCTCTAAAATCTAACCTTATTAAGTTTCGAACATCATTTATCTTTCTATATCAGTTAATATTCTATATTATTTAATATTCAGATAGATTTAGATATATATATTATATATATTATTATATTTTTTTTATACGATATATCGCAAAGATTAATAATATCTCGTCTCTTATATATTTATTGTCATATTATATCAAATAACAATTTCGATTCTTCATAATGATTTTTGTTGATGAAATCTAATGATTAAGTTTATTGAATGATCGATGAAGTTACAAGAGACATTGACCGCATAACCTTGGCACTGATTGTTCTGATGATCAACTAAATTTTCTGCTTATGTTTAACATAAATTATTTTTAGTATGAATAAATATATAGATATATTATTTTTTGAAACAACTTCAATTCATGAAATACATAGATAAATATTTATTAATCAATTGTTTATATTTTTAAACATATTTTTTCCCTCATAATAATAAATATATATAATTAATATCATATTTGTGCTAAATATATTGAATGTGACATGATATATATAATAACGATAATCTATAAATAATCATTGTTAATGATTTCATATTAATAATTTGCGCCTCATATTAATAATTTATTTCTTCTTTTTTTATAGTATTATTTATATTTATAGCAATATTTTATAGTATTTTTTATAGTATTTTTTATAGCATTATTAAATTTATTACAGACAACAAAAATTAATATATTATTTAATATAAATATTATAATAATATTGTAATATTTCCTCATAATATTGTAATAAACAAAATTACAGTAAATAATAAACTACAACTACTATATAATAAACTACAATATACTATAATATATTATTTGAAAAATGAAAAAAATAGAATAAAAAAAAATTATTGAAAAACACACAACTTTCTTAAAAGTTGTAATTTCATTATTAATTTATATAAATGAGATTAATTTACATGTATCTTGTTTTGATAATTTTTATCTTAAGAACAAAAAAAATTATAATTTTAGACTAAATTATAAATTTTAGACTAAATTATAAATTTCTCATAAAGAAGTCAGAAATTATTTGATAACGAATAATAGACATTTCTTGAACTTGTACTTTTATGCAAGATAAAAACCATAACACGTTCTTGATTAATATAATTTAAAATCATTCAACATTTCAAAAATTATTTCAAATAACAAATATATATTAAATTAATTTATAAAATAAATTATTATTAAATAAAATTAATTATTAAATAAAATAATTTCATTTACGTAATTAATGAATAAATATTGTATTAATTTTATCCGTTATTTTATTTGTTTATTTTTAAATTTCATTATTAAGTCTATGACTATTAAGTTTTCGATAATTTGGTTTTCTTATTTTTTTCATAACTAATTCTCTAATTCGATACACAGATTTTGAATTCTATGTGCACATACATATATCGAATTTTATGCATATATACAAATATTGAATAATAAAAACTAATAAATAATTAAGAAATAAAATATTAAATTTCTATCCATTTCATTTTTTCGATATTAAAGAATTCTATTTCTCAATAATCTATTTCTCAATAATAACAATAATCTTCTTTAAAAGTAAAACAAAAGCCTTTGATGATCTAAAAATTTTGACACCATCTTACAGATTTTTCCATTCTAAACCTACCCATGCTTATTTTATATCATATTCATTTTCTCCTTTTATTTAACATTCTTTTTCTTTTATAATATTTCAAAATATTTCTATTCTACGATGCCTTTATAACTTTCATTTTTATTTTTTTTTTTTTTTAAATTTTTTTCATTATTCTTTAAACATATTTTTTCAATTCTCCAATCTTTTAATTAAAATATTTCAAAGTTAATATTATGGCAAAAATGCCACTTGATTTTAGTTTTAATATGAATTCTTATTATTATTTTTATTTTCTATAAGGTACAATATTAAAATTTTTTAATTAAGATTTTAAAAATTAAGGATTAAATATGCATAACATAAAGCATAAAATTCCATAATATGTAAGTAATAAAATCATACATAAGGACTTAAAAATATCTATAATTAGAAGAAAACTTGAGAAAAACTTTTAATTTAAATGTTTGATGACATATCAATCTTCTAATATCTCCATTTTTTAATAAATCATTTTCAAAAATTAAAAAGTTATATATCTGCACATAAGTTCAAAAAATTCATAAAAGTAATAAAATGAATATTTAATAATATTAAAATGAAATAATCCTATTTTGAGATGTTCAATCATTTCATTGTAATATGTAAACATCATAATTAAATTAAAAATTCTCCGCGAGAATTGATTGTAATATTCTTATTATATTCTTATTATAATAAAAAAAAATTTTTTTCTTTATTATCATTTTCTAAATGTCCTTTATCAATATCTCTAAGTCTCCTTTAATCCAATTAAATTCTTTGCGTCAAAGTTAATATCATGACAATGAATATAATTTTGGTTTTACGATCTTTTGTATAGATCAACAAATTTGATAAAAAGTTTCAAATAGCATTGCGACATCTTAGTGTTACATACTATGTAGTAAGAAATATCCTGTATGAATTGGTGGCGTTTAGGACAGCATGATGAGCTTGCGTCGCAAGGAGAATGCGCGTCTCCCGATCCAGTTGCCAGTCAATAAATGAACTTGTTCGGGCATTGACTGGATATTTTGTCCTTTTTCTTGGCATTATTCTCTTTTATTTTTCACGACATATTTTTTAAGTCAGCAATAGCTATTTTTCAAGATGTAGAAAGTGTTATATATAGTTTGTTAGGTGATATCCATATAAAGTCACTTTAATAGTACATAGTTGTTCATGCATAAACAAGACCATACGTTAACGTCTGTGATATTCTTGCAATAATAGTGAAAGTGTCATATCTTATGGACGATTTATATATTAATTTAAACGAAAAAAAATATATCATATCAAAAGGATAATTTATATTTTTAGAACATTTTTAAAGATTCCAGAAATCAAAACAAATACAAAAATGTCATTAAGATTTATTTATTAGGTTATAAATTGTAGTTAAATAAAATGAGATGGAAAGAGTGAAATTATTCTGTCTCCGTTACACCGCTATCGCACTTTGTTTCCATATTACTTCATCTAATGTGAATTTATATTGCTACAACTTAATATATAATATATATAATAATATAAAATAATATTTTGACCAATATTTTTATATTTATTTAATTTTTGCATTTGTTTTGATTTCTAGAATCACTTTAAAAATATCCCAAATATTATTTGGCATAATAATAAATGTATTAACATTTTGTATATGTATATTGAATGGAAGATGTTTGTTCAAATTTTAGATCAAGAGACGTTTAGTATTAAAAATTATTTACAGAAACTTGGTAATTATTAAGTCGTTAACATAGATAGATAAAATTTAATAGTTGAAATTAAGAATAATGTTACTTCAATAATTTATTACTTATTATTATAAAAAATTGCAATGCTAAACATTTGAAGTTATATGAAGAACAGATCAAGTATAATAGTTAAATAAATATTATAATATTATTAATAATAAATATTATTCAAACATTTTAATAAGTAGTTATAGAGTAATTTTATTTTTCAAAAAATAAAAAAAATTTTAGCCATCAAGTGAATAATGGGAATTACAGGTAGTGTCAGAAGAAGTCATGATCAAGAGAATATTATTTTCGCGTCAATATCAATTTCATTTGGATATTCCGTTTTGAAAAAAACAATATATGAATAATTTTGTGTGGTAAGTTTTCATTGGAAATGTTTCGCGAAATTTTTATATGTTATATAATGTAGATAATGTTATATATTGATAAATTACTATGATAATATTACTATTTCCTATGGATTTGATTAATTTTAATATCTTCTTTCTTATTTCTTTGTTATATTAATGTTTCATATATTTTTTTAATGTTTTTTGCATCGATTTTATATTGATTTTCGAACGATAAAATTAAAAAATAAATAATTTACTTATTTATTTTAAATAAATAATTTCATCATTTAAAATAAATAGAGTACAATATAAAAGTAAAATATTATTTATAAGATAAGATTATTTATAAACGACTTAACAAATTTTAGATGTATATATATTAGTTCTTAATCTAGTTTCTCAGAACACTAACATTCCGTAAACTTATTACGAGTGTTCCGGTAAATTATGAAAGTATAATGTTTTTTTTTACTGTTACATAATTTATAATCCATAATTTTTAACAAAAAAAATATATTCGTACAACATTTTTGTTGTTAACTTTATAATTCATATTGAAATATATTGAACTTTTTATATATATTTTATATTGAATTTTTTTTTGATTTTATGATTGATTTTGTGAATAAAACTATTTACTTTTATAATGTTTGTAATAAAGAAAATTTTCAAAGAATATAAAATAAAATATATAAATATATAAAAAAATATTTTTTATAGCAAGAATATTTAAAAATAATGTTATAATTGTAAAAAAAAAAAAAATATTGAAATCAATTTCATGAGACAGAATTCTATGAGATTTTCAAATTCTCTCAAACAATTCGTATAGTTAAAGCAAATTTAACATAATGAAAAAATTATCTATAAAATGAAATTAAAAATGAATTATGAATCAATGATTTTAATTATGTTATTTTTTTGAATATAAATTAATATTCATATCTAATAATTAAATGTAATAATTTTAAAAAATTTCCCACTTATCTTTTGCTGAATTTTTGCTTCTGTAATTGAATATAAATTTTGATTTCATTAAAAAATATTAATATTTTTTATATTCTTGCATTTATTATTTTATTAATCGTATTGTTTTTGATTTTGCATTTTTTTCTTTCAGTGAGAACAATCGAAGAGAATGTATTTCAATTTGAAGTTCTCATTATATAAAATATATTTTATTTAAGCATAGTTTCTTTTAAGAATAAATAAGTATGTATGTTGGCACAACCAATTGTCACATATATAATGACTACGTATGAGCATATATAATGAGTCTAACTTAACTAAAATATTGATAGTACTTTTATTAAAATTAACAGTGTTTTTTTCTTCTGTAATCTTTGAAATCATTTCAAATTTGTCAGATAGATATTTTTCAGATAGATATTATAACAATTCATCATTACTCCTAATATCCACAATAAAGAATATTCATATAAATTTTTTTCTTTTTCGTTTTTAGATTTGCGAAAATATCTTTTGAATATTTTTGATTATTGTTATTAAATTTTTTATCAAATCTTTCTGGATTACTTGTAAAAAATTTTTTGAATTTTAAAAAATAATAAATCTTTTATTGAATGAATTTCAAATATATTTTTCTAATGTATTTTTAATGTATTCTAATGTATTTTTGGATAATTATTTCACATAAAAAATATAAATCAATTTCAAAAAGTTTTAATATTAATTATTTATTTTATTTTGATTATAGAGCAATCAATTTTCTGTTTAATTTTTAAAATCATTTGTATCAATAGATATAATAGATTATATAAAGGCATACATATTACTTTGTAAAGTATTTTAAAAATCAGAAAGCTAATTTCACTTTTTTTTAATATAAAAATTTATGTATAGTAGATTAATATTCCATAGAAATTTTAATATTTCTCTTTGTCAATAATAATAGAGTTAAAAAAATTAAATTAAAAAAATTAAAAAAAATTAAATTAGTAATCCATAGAAATTTTATTCTTTTTTTGTCAATAATAATAATGTTCAAATTAATATTAACTTTTGTTAAGTATTTGTTCATTTTTTTATAAAATGGAATAGATAGTTTTTTTCTTTTTAAATATTCTTTTTAAATATATTTTGATATATTGGATTATTGGGATATTTTGCAATATTTATTACATAGTTTATATGAAGAGAAATTGAAATTTTTACATTTATTTAATATATTTTTTTAGAATATTTTTCATTTCAATAAGATAAGATTAATTTCAAAAAAAAGTTGTTTGATATTTGCAAATATTTTGTTTTTTTTTCTAATTTTTTGATAATTATTATTAAAATTTTCGATAAACAAATTTATTGATTCATATTCTGTGGTTAAATAGCTTATAAGCTTAAGGGAAGAATAGAGAAACAAAAAT
This sequence comes from Apis dorsata, assembly GCF_000469605.1. Taxonomy (NCBI): domain Eukaryota; kingdom Metazoa; phylum Arthropoda; class Insecta; order Hymenoptera; family Apidae; genus Apis; species Apis dorsata. Next base: position 33,569 of record NW_006264261.1, on the reverse strand, counting down.
TAACAAAAATAACAAAAATTTTTTGATATTTTTAATTTTTTTTCAATATGTATCATTTTTATTAATAGAATGTACATAATTCATCCAAGAGTTTCTTTCCTTGACTATTATTTAAGATATGGCTTATAATCTTTTATATTGTATTTTATTTTTTATTTACAAATGTTTTCTGAATACATTTAAGGTATGATTTATTAATGTTATTTATAATTATTTTGCAGTTTTTGTTCCATAATGAGATTGAATGTTTCTTACGTATTTATTGAATAAGGTATTGAATAAAGATATTTCTTACTTCATGAATTATATTGATAAGATTTTAAACTATTATATTAATATTTTCTTAACTTAATGTTGATAAGAGTAATATTACTATATATTTTCCCATAATAAATTGAATAAGTGTCACTTTTCTTTGTATTATGCTTCGGAGATCAATGAATGTTTGATATTTTTAGTGTTATCCTTGATATCGTGATTGAGTCATTGCCATGTGAAATAGCTTTTCCCATTCAAGTAGATTAGTATTTTAATGAAACATTTAGTTAGGTTAATAGAATTTAATGTTTTATTTGCAATTTTAAATAGATGAGCCACATAGAGATCTTTAAGAAGGATTTTATAATATTTTCTTTAGAGTTATTTTTTTTGTTGAATTCCTACAATGTTCTCTTCTAGCAAAATAAAGGATTCTAAAAAATTACTAATTAATTACCAACTTAATAATTTTGATGAATAAGTAGTTGTATAATATATATATATTATACAACTATAACAATAACAATATATATTATATATATATATATATATATATATATAATATATATTATATTTTTTCATCGGTAATAAAACTGAAGTTGTTTGAAATGGAATTTTTTTTTAAAAAATTATTTTTAATCTATATAACAATATATTGTCAGAATTGTGAAAGTTTTTCTATTTTCGAAAAAGAATAATTTTTAATATTTGCAGCAAAATTTTTTTTTTCTTAAAATTTTTCTTAAAAATTTCTTGAACAAATGATTTCTAGATTGAGATTATTTATAAATATTTATTATCTTTCTAAATGTATTTTATATCCAATATTTTATTCTAAAATTCTATAATTAATTTCTATTACATTTTGAAAAATATGTAAGTTAGAAAATTTTTCTTTTTTTTTAAAATTATGAAAATAAAGTATAATTACTTTATTCATTTGAAGATATAATTATCATTTTTAATCATTCTTGTGCATTTATTTCTTATCTTATGATCATTTAAAAGTATCTTAATCATATTGCTGAAATATTGAATATTTGTATGTATCAATATTAATTTATATTTGGATTTTGTGGCATTTTTTATGATTTTTTAAATTAGTAATAATTGAAAGTATATTAAGAAAAACATCGGGTAATTTCACAAAAACAATAATTTTTTTTTAATTTTTATGTAAAATAAAAAAAAACTTTCTTCACTTAATTTTCTTTTTTTATTGATTTTCATATTTTTGATAGTCATGATTTATCTGAAGATTTTTCCATTAAAAATAAATCTGCTTTCTTCTACAATAAAATTTTGTTGTATTTTATGAAATTGATTCGGAAATTATTTTTTTATTGTTATTGTTTGTTAAATTTTTTCAATGAAGAATTTTTATCTAGAATTTAGAATATGATTCTAATTTTTGAATTATTAATAATATGTCTGATATTATTATTCGCTAGATAAATATTAGAAATCTTTTGCCAATCTTTTATCCTTTTTTTTTATTTAAATAATAATTTATATTATATCCTAATAAATTTATTCAATAAAAAATATTCAATAGAAATTTATTTATATTTTCAAGTTTTACATCAATTTGAAAATGGAAGATTCCTGAAGAATAACATTTGCGATAGTAGTTTCATATTTAATTTTGTCTATTTTTTTTCAATAACTTCATATGGTATTACCAACATATGTTTCATAGAACATATAAAAATATTTAAATATTTTTCTTATAATTATTAATTATATTTTTAATTAAACTTACAGAGTTATTCTCTGTTTAGACGATTGTTAATAATGTATTTGTTTATTTGGAATACACATATATGAATATTAAATTCGTGATACAAATCGAATGTTCGCTGAGTCGATTATATTTCCTTTGAAACTAATATAATTTTTAGTGGAATACTGCCAATGGAATAATAGAGTTTTGTTTTTTGTAGCTGATGTACTATTTTGTTTTAGTGTCATAATTGTTATTAGGAATTATCGGTAGCAGTAACTAGTCAGTAACTGATTAATGTAATTCGTATGATACTGCATATTGCAATATTCTTACATATATTATTTTTGTTTATTTAATATTAACATATATCTATATTTTTCATTTTGTTAATGCGATATTTGATTATATTCGCGATATTATTAAATGGAATTTTTCATATTTAAAATTGGATTTCTCTTTTTTTTTTTTTTTTATTTTTTTTTTTAATTTTTCTTATACCAGACCCGAAAATATTTCAGAAAATATATTATTAATTCTAAATTATAATATTATTCTTTCAGATGAATATTTAATTGATTAATAATTGAAGAAAATATGTATCAAAAATTTTTTTGAAAATTACTTCATACATAAATTTCATCAAAATTATATGTGTATAATTATATGTATAAATTATAGTTTGATATATTCCTTTATTAGTAATTTTGATATTCCGGAAATTTTTTTTACATATTATCGAATATGATTTGTAAATATATATATTTCTGTAAAACAAGATATTTTAAATAAATTTTTACTTTTTGTTATATTTAAATTGCAAAATATATATTAAATTTATCGAAATATGATTAACGAAATATATGAATACAAATACGTACTTTTACTATTTTGTATTTTTTTCATTTATATTTACATAAATATAATATAAATATATTTTTTATTTATTTAATATTTTTCTAAAAATTATAGACTCTATGTAATAGACATCAATTTTTTACAAGTACATATATTAGATATAATTAGAATATTTTGATTATAATTAGTTAGATTAGTTAATTACTTAAGTAGAATTCTATATGAATACTTTTTACATATATTTATTATATATTTTTTTTACCAAATGTAATTTAACAAAAAAAATAAAGAAGATATATAGATATATAGAATATAGAATCGTGACATCAAATTTATATTTAAAAAAAGCATAATAATTAAAGATATAATTGAAGAAATTAATTGAAATAATAATTAATTATTAATAATAATTAATAATTAATTAAATTAGGAATTTTAATATTTAGATATAGGTAATAGATGATAGATGATTTGCATGTTGATATATGATAATTTTATATGATATATAATATAATATAATATAATATATATATATATCTAGTTTTAAAAAGCATGACTTACTTCATTTTATTAAACCTAATTCAAATATGATTGTATCGAATTTGAATATATATTTATTTATTATTCTTTTATATATAAAAGATTTAATGAAAACAAAATATTATTATTATAAAATGTTATTAAAAAATATAAAATGTTATTAAAAAAACATACAAAATAATAATAATAATAATAATAATTAGACAAAATTAAAAAGTAAATATATTAAGAAAATTAACATAATTTTGAATTTTTTCTCAATTTTAAATATTTATTTTAGTTTTACTTTTAACCATTATTTTATTATACATAAATAAAAATCAATCAAGGAAGCTTAAAAAAATATTATATTAAAATATATATATATTATATATATAATTAATATAATATAATAATATATTTAAAAATATAAAAATATAAATATTATCATAATTTCTAATTAATTAGAAAAATTAGAAAATCTCACGGATTTAAATCATTTTTCATGATATATAATGAAAAAAATAAAAAAAATTTATAGTTTCACTCAATCTAGTTTAAAAAAAATCTAAAAAAAATTAATTTATGCTAGCGTATCAAAAATTAAATATATTCTAATTTAATTCAAATCCAATATTCCATGAAATAGTTAGTTATATATATTTATTAATATTTTTTTTTATGTATTTTCAAATTAGAATATGATTATAGTTTAAAATTATTTTTCAATTATTTACATATCAATAATAAATTAATTAAAAAAGTTCCGTTTAAATTCACTAAGAAATAATAAATTTCTCATATTATTATTTTATTGCAAGATTGTTAAATTTTTAATTTTTTTTTAGCTAATTTTTTCTTTTTTAAAAAAAGCTAAAATTAAATTAGAAAATTGAAAAATCAAATTGGAAAATTTATTGAAATGCAGAATTATTAATTTATATTAATGTNAAATATACAAAATACAATAAAAAATTATAAATATAAAATATTATAAATTGTAATTTTAATTTTAAGAAATTATAATTTTTAGTTTTAAATTATTAGAAATTTAAATTTTAAGAAAGATAAAATTTGTTTAAAACATGTTTTGTAAAGAAATGGAAATATGAAATAATAGTATTATTTATTATTATGAATTATCAAAGATTGTTAAATGTAATAAATAAAAGAAATCAGAATACTTTTTATACTCATTTACTTTATTTAATTACCAAAAAAGTATTTACTTTAAAAATTATCAAAGCATAATTATTTTATTTAAAAAATTTTCAAGAAAATATTTTAAAATCTTTAAAAAATATTTACAAAATATATTTTTATATTCATTGTGTATACTTTATCTTTATTTATTTATTTAAATTTTATTTTTATTTATTTATTAAGAAAATAATCAAGATTTAAAAAATTTTATTTTATTTTAAAAATTGTTAAAAACAATTATTTTATTTGGAAAATTTTAAAACAATCTTTTAATGTGTCAATCTTTTAAAATCTTCAATAAATCAATAAAAGAATTTTTCTTTTTTTTTTCATTAAGTTCTATTAATCACTTTTATTGCATCATAAATAATAAAAAAAAAATTCATAAAATCCAAATTTGCATCCTAATTTACAAATGTAATAATTTTTCCGTTTATATTTCCGTTTTAGAAATAGAAGAAGAAGAAATGGCACCTAATGTAACAAGTACTCCGTCAGGTATATTTGATGGAGATAATCGTTCAGATCAAACTATAATCGAGACACCTAAAAAAAAATATAAGAAACACATTATCTGGAGAAATGTGATTATCTTCTCTTATCTTCATCTAGCCGCTGTATATGGATTGTATCTGGTTTTTACGTCCGCACAATTTAAGACTACTTTGTTTGGTAAGTGAAATAATATAATAATTGTTCAGTCAATTAACTTCTATACTATTTTAAAGTATTTTACGTTGCAAATTTGATTTTGAACAAATAAAATAATTTCTAATTGTGTTATTAATGTTTATTTAATTATTTTTAATAAATAAACATAATAAAACATACATATATATATATATATCTGATGTTATTTTCATGAATAAAAAATATTTAATAAATAAAATATAAATTAAAATCTTTTATTTAAATATATAATGATATATAATAAGAAAAAAATTTATAATATATATATATAATAAGAAAATTTAAATGTTTTATTTCCGTTTTATAGCATTATTCCTGTACGTATGCACTGGACTGGGAATTACAGCTGGTGCTCACAGATTATGGGCACACAAATCTTATAAAGCGAAATGGCCACTCGAGTTAGTACTAGTAATTTGGAATACTATGGCATTTCAAGTAAGTCATCAATTTATTAAATATTATTACTATACTATACATGAATTATGTATTTAAATACAATTACATGAATTCAGATATTGATATAAATTAATAAAATAAATTTCATAATAAAATTAAACTGAAAATTCTATCGTAATTTTTTTTTTTTTTTGCGATTATTTTGTGATATCATAGAAGACACAAATTTTTCTATTAAATTTTTAATTGCTATTCTTTCATTCAATTTTTTTTTTATAGGATGCAGCAATTCATTGGGCTAGAGATCACAGAGTTCATCATAAATACAGCGAAACAGATGCGGACCCTCATAACGCGACGAGAGGATTTTTCTTCGCACATATAGGCTGGCTCTTGTGTAAGAAACACCCGGACATTAAAGAAAAAGGCAAAAGAATCGATATAAGTGATCTGGAGAAAAATCGTATATTGGCATTCCAGAAAAAGTAAGCATGACTTACTAATTCTTTTTCTTGATCAAATGAAATAAAATGTTTGACCTTTTTCCTATATTGAATAATAAAAAGTAATAGAAATATATTTTATATTCAGAGTGTTAATATATTTATTCATGGAGACCAAAATAAACATATAAAAGTAAAATATACAGAAATTAATTAAAGCTTAGTTATTAAGAATTTATAAGCATATTGTTACATGAAGCAAGACAAAGACAAAGTAAACTAGCTATGTGATAAAAATAGAGATGCTTACTCTGCCGCTTCATTTAATGGAAATTTAAATTACTTATAAGTTAGAAAATAAATTTCAATTGACTTCCAAAGATATAATGTTAATGTTAATGAATATATTAACATTCTGAGAAGATAAAAAATTTGATTACTATGTTCTTAATATATTTCATAATGTATTTACAGATACTATTTAATTCTGATGCCTCTATTTTGTTTCGTTTTACCGACTATTATTCCAGTCTATGGTTGGAATGAAACTTGGTCCAATTCATATTTCGTGGCCACAGTTTTGCGTTATGTTTTCGTGCTGAATATGACTTGGCTTGTTAACTCCGCTGCTCATATCTTTGGAAACAAACCATATGACAAGTTAGTGTAGTTTTCATTTAAAAGATATATATTAACATCCTATATTTTTTTCTGAAAATGATAGAATTAATTAATTTAATAATAATTCAAAAATAATTAAAAATATAATAAACATAATGAAAGTAAGCAATAAATAAAATAATTCAATTATTTTATTCAGGTTTATCAATCCTTCGGAGAATAAAGCAGTGGCCATAGGAGCTCTTGGCGAAGGTTGGCATAATTATCACCATGTATTCCCATGGGATTACAAAACGGCAGAATTGGGAAATTACAGATTTAATGTTACAACAGCTTTTATTGATATGTGCGCAAAATTTAGACTCGCATATGATTTGAAATCGGTTCCTTCTGATTTAGTGAAAAAACGAGTGGAGAGAACCGGCGATGGAAGTCATAATCTATGGGGTTGGGGTGATAAAGATCAAACACAAAAAGATAGGGAAGTGACGATGGTATATCATAAGGCTTATTAAAATATGAAAAAAAGACCATTAAGAAACATAATTAACAATGCGAGCTAATTGTTCACTTACTTCCTATAAAACGATTGAACTATGGCTCACTTTGTACATATTTAGGGGGTAGAGGAACTATCTGGGAATTATTGGAAATATTTTGGAATATTGCTTAATATTTTTAATTACCCAGTTATATTAATCTTAGCTATACTCTATTTTTATCAAAAATATAAATCTGAAACTATTCAACTATTCAGTGATGAGTAAAACATTTACATATTGTTTTGTTGTATTTTCACAAAAATTGATATGCACAGTAATAAGATTTCTCGTTTTTAGAAATATTAATATATGTGTTGCTATCGAAAAGAAATTTTTATTTTTACATTATTATTAAACAATTTTTAGCGTAATAGTTATGCTGTAAATATCGATTTTTACAAATAAAAAGATATTAATCGATTTGATAACCTAATATATCGAAAATTAAATAACAAATATATCGATTGTGCGATTGATTTAAGGTCATTTGGCGGGTTCTAAATGTCCTCAATAATTTCGCAAGAAAATCCACAGTGAGACATTTCAACGAAATTCAAAATTGTAATGATATTCGCATGCGGAAATCATTTGAAATTAGATACAGTAGAATTGCGATAATTTTCTGAAAATATTTGTCTGATTATCAAATATTTCGAATTCTAAGACTACATCTGAAATTTGGTAAGAAAAAATTTAAAAAATCATAATAAATTAATAAATTAATATAATTTATTAAGAAATATAAAATAAGTATTTTTTTACAAAATATGTTTTGTAATATACTTATTGAATAACAATAATAAATAGAATTATGCATTTTGGATTATTGAATATCATTTTATCGAAATTCTACTGTATTCTTAAACTTATATTAATATTATAATATTAATATTAGTTCGTTAAGTGCAGTCTATATAATCTATAGATTTTTGATTGAATAATTTTCCTTTCCGTCTAATCCATACGTAAATTCTATTATTGAAAAATTCATTTTCTTTTTTTTTATTTATTGGTTTAATAATTTTAAAAATCGATGTTAAAGAATATAAACTTGAAAACTCTTTTAACATTTCTTATAAGAAAAAAGATGATTAGATGATAGTTATATAGATATAAACAAGACAATAATCTTTTGTTAAATAACTTTTTTCACATATTCAATAGCAAATTAACATAATTCTTATATTTAAATAATTCAATATTGATTTCTGTCTCTCGTTTTAACTTTTATTTTCCCGATTATTGTTATTTTTATATTATTTATAAATATTTTTTC
>NW_006264261.1:19369-24823 GCF_000469605.1 Apis dorsata | reverse complement strand
TTTTTTTTTTTTTTTTTTTTTTTTTTACTATTTATTCTCTTTCTTAGTATTTTTAGTCACAATAATAGAAGTTTTATTTAGTAATTATAATTATCTATTTTTGAAATATGGGAATTCAAATATATTTAATTTTTCTTTTTCTCTCTTCTTCCATTTTTGTTTGTTTGCAACACTTTAATTCTAGAAAACGAAAGCGTGAAATACAAAGTTGATTTATTTTCAAATAATATTTTTTTTAATTATTAATTTTTTATTAACTGTACTTTTACCAAACTTCAAAACAATATAATTATTTTCAGAAATTTGTTAGTACAAATATAAAGATTTCTTTTTGTATTATAGAAAATAATATTCTTTTTTATTTTTCAAAATTAACAATTTATAATATATAGTATACATGTAGTATATGTAAAATTATAAAAGATATACCTCTTGTACTTCATTATCTAATAATGATATTATATAAAAATTGCAGAAAAAAATTTACCAAATATTATTCAAAAGTAAAAAAAAAGAAATATTTCACGCTTTCTGAGATTAATAAATAAAAAAAAATAAGAATAAGGATACGGTATCTTTTTAATTTATTTTTTTCTAATAATTTTATTAATAAAAATGGGTGAATAAAAGATATAAAAAATTTGTAATCGACGATTTTCTTTATTGTAATAAATAAAAAGAGCTTGATTTCAAAAAGAAATAAAGAAAATAATATAATTGATTTTTTTAAGAAGCAATGATTTTTAAATATCTTTAAAAATTATTACATCCTATTTTAACAAAATTTTATTAAAAGATTTTATTAATAATTGTTAATAATTTATGTTAATTTCTGGTAAAATATTTTAAAACGATGTAAAATCGATGTAATAATTCAAACGATGTAAAATGAAAAAAATAATATATTTGGATATATTCTTAATTAATAAATAATGCACATTAATAAATATACAAATAACGCATAGATTTTTTTTGAAGACTTAAATAAAGAATTTTTTTAATAATCATTAACTTATCGTTTTGACATTCAATTGAATAATTTTTATGTTAACATAGTAAATCGTAAAAATATATAAGTATATAATAAGGAACACTTTTTTTTTTAATTGTTTTTAGTTTTATTTATTCAATTAAATTTATTCAAAATTTTGTAATATTTAATATGTCAATAAAATAAATATTTGAAATAAATATGTAAACAATGAAATTGAATTTTGATGAATTAATTTAGTTTAATTAATTTTGTATTTTTAATTCAATACTTTTTTGTCAATTTTGTTTTCTCCATATTAAATATAGATTTCTTTTTCAACTTTTCGAGGCCATCTTCAAGAGTAATTTCTTTTATACTCATTTCATGAAGCATATCTCTGATATCTTCAGTATCGACTGTTAGCAACGAATTAACCAAATTAAGTTCGTGCGCCATTTTAATAAAGAATGTAGTCCAGTCATCATTATAAATACCAAATTCACCACATTTCCAATCCCATGGAATTTTGTAATGATATTTCGGCCAAAATGATTTTTTCAAGAAGAAAATGCTGATAGTTTTTAATGGAATCCTGAAATCATAATTAGATTAATAAATTGTAATTAATTAATGCTTGTTTTGATTATAATAAATATAATATAAAATTATGCGAATATTTCTAATTTCAATTTATTTTTTTAGTTTAATTTTTAGTTCAATTTCTTTTTTTTGGTCAATTTTGAATTTTCAAATTGAAAATTTTCATTTCAATTGTTATATATTTGTCTATTAATTTTTACATTTCTTTAATATTATTTCAATAATTAATTTAATATTAAACAATTTTATATTAAAAAATGAATTTTTTTGACAATGAAATTTTTATATTCAATATAAATATTATAAATTTTAATTTAACTTCAAAATGCTTCCTCAAATAATCAAAATAATTGTGAAACAATCAACAATAAAAGAATAATTTTATTAATATATGTATTGACAAAATTCATTAATAAAATTATCATGTTATAAGTAAATAGTATTCAAGCCAATCAAATTAATTCATAGAATTTGTTGTGTATTCTGATTATTAATAAAAAAAAATTAAAATTAAAATTAAAAAATTAAATAATTAAAAAAATTACATCTATATTTGTATAAACTAATTTTTCAATTATTTTAATATAATAAATACAATCAAATAATTATAACATAAAATTCTTCATTATTTCAATGATTGCAATGTTTTATTTAATATGGATACCATTATTGTCAATAACGACAATGCCATGACTTTGTGGCATTTTAAAAAATAGTTTATATAATAAGCTAATTGTATCTGAAATGTGTATTAACTTTTCTCCTTCCTTGATATTCCAAACCAGAAGTGCACTATTCATTAGCCAGGATGTATTTATTATAATAGCGAACCGTAAGAATCCTGTTATTAATATAGTCTCAATCAGTGATTCGTTCCAATATTCCAATGGTACATTCAAAGGCAATATAAGGCCAAATATTAAAAATAATGGCCAGTAGAAGCTACAAATAAAGTAACGAAAATTACTATGATAATTAAATATTTGATTATAAATATTTATATAATTATTGATTATAATATTTGATTATAAATATATTTTGTAAGAATTTTTATAAAATATCGAAAAATATGAAAATAATATATGTGAATAATATTGTTTTAATGGAATATTACATTTGCAATTTTTTTTTGTCTAATTAAAAAACAGCTTAGGCAAAATTATAGTAATGAGTTTAAATTAATGGCTCATATGTTGGATTATCATTGTATCATTTCCAAGATTATATAAGCCATTAACTCAAACTTACCATTTATATAGATGTTTTCATTGCAACATGTTTCAGCTAAAAAGAATTTAGAATTTTATAATTTTTTGTATAAAAAAATTTTTCGTATAATAAATATAAATATAATATATATATAAATACATATTTAAGAAAGAAACTTACATCTTTTGAAAATAAACATAAATATCATTCTCGATATCGCTTAGATCAATACTACGTTTCATCTCCTCAAGATTCATATTAGGCGACAATACATTGCTTATATAGTAGCTATAAAGAAATCCCTTCTTGTGATTGTAAGGATCTTTATCAGTTCCATAATATTTATGATGGATTCTGTGATATAATACCCAGTTATATATCGAACCCTATAAAAAGTATACTATATTCTATAATTTATTAAAAATAAAGATGAGAGATTTATTAATAGAAAAGATGATGGAAAAAGAAGAAAGATTAAATAATAGATATAAAAAATCTTTATTTGAAATTTTATTTTATATAACAGACAGATATTATTATTCATATTGTTATAACTTTAATGAAACTTGATTTATTTTCGAAATTTTATTATTAAATTATTATATATTATATATATATATATATATAGACAATATAAATATTTATAAATACATGTAAATATCTAGATAAAAAAGATAAAAAGACAATTTGTCTCATTTTTCTAATTGTTTCATTAACACAATGATCTTAAGATATTTACCACTCCTGCCGAAGTATGAGCGATCATGAGAAAAAGTTTAACCAAACTTTCGCATTCATATGTCTTATGAGCCCATAATCTATGAGCACCTGCTGTCATTCCAAAGCAACCAATAGTTGTTATGAAAATTGCTGAAAAATTAATTAATTAGCTAAATTATAAAAAAAGAAATAATATATTGGAATTTGATAGAATAACGAAATATTTTCATTTGTTTACTTGCAATGAATGAAATTATTGATCATTTTTATGAGCGATCAGAATATTAATAGCTATAATAGTCTATATGCAATTATTATTAATTTTATAATATATTTTTATAATATTATAATTCTTAATTTTTATAACATTTATTTCTTTAATTTTTTATATTTTTTTATAATGTATATATATCTTATATATATTATAATAACATCATTATTTCTTCACTTGTTAAATTATTTTATGATATTTAAATACGATTGAATTAAATATAATTATTTTTAATTTTATTATTCGTTTCTTGAAAAAAATTATAAATTGTTGTAACCATATTATAATTACTATTATATCAATGACTATTATTAAGCATTGTTGAAAAAATGATTTGAAAATAATATAAAATTAATAATATTAATTAAAAATTTTCTGAAAAGTAAATGATGTAGAAAAATTTTCTTACTATAGAATATTGTTATCCATTTGGCAGAAGTGAACATCAACCAGATACCGTACACTCCTAAAATGTGTATGTAAATATACCATAAAATGGCTATCCATTTCACTTTCTGTTTCCTTTCGTTCATCATCCTATTTATTTTAATTATTAATTACAAATTATATCATATTAAATTATATATATTCATTAATACATTTCTTGTCATCATTGAATGTTTTACTTATTTTCATACTTTATATATTATTTTGAAAATTTAATAATAGTTCCAAGAATTAAAAAATGAAAAATGAAAATTATATTCGGTATATAGATATAGTATCTATAATAAAAATTTTTATTAAAAAATTAAAAAAGTAATTTCGAAAGATAATTTTTTTAAGTTTAAAAATAAATCGTATAAAAGATTATCGAATTAATTGAATAAATTGAAATATAGTCTAATTGAAAATACACAAGAAATTAAACAAGAGAAACGTAGATTAAGAAAAGATTAAAATAAAATAATTTAAAAAAATTAAATCATACATCCAATAAATTAAAATAGTATCTGTTTTATAGCACGAAACTCACTTTTGAAAGGTTGAAAAAGAACTAATTGAATAAATCCAAAACACGAGCTTCATTTGATTAACCTCCGGACTCCGTTTGATTTCTATTATCATCTAATTCACATTGTCATTTCCTTTATACTTTGAGACTTCTTATAAACTATTTTCTACTTAATTATCAAGTATTTTAATTTTTTTATTTAATTTTTGTTATCAAATGAATTGATTTGAAAAATTATTATATTTAGGAGGATATTAAATAAAATATAATTTTACAATTATAAATTATTTATATTATTATTATTATATTATTTATATTATTAAAACGTTCATATATGTACATAATATTTATAAATGTTAAATGAAATAATCAAGTTTAACATATATTTATAAATCTGAATCAAATACAATACAAAAGATTTCATAAAATTCAAATATTATTAATAAAAGATAATGATTCATTAAATAATCATTTATATATTATTTTTGTCAGACAAATTTCAAATTTCAAAATGAGTACTTGTAATTTTAAAAAATGTATTTCTAAATTTCTAAATTTATAAATTCTTCAATATTATAATCTATTTTTTTTAGTAATCAAATATTATCATAATAATCAAATTTTTGAAAATTAAAAAATACAGTTTATTAAATTCTTATAATTTTAAATTATAAAATTTTATTTATAGTTTATAGTCAATTATGAAAATTTTGTTTATAGTTTAAT
>NW_006264261.1:17558-19330 GCF_000469605.1 Apis dorsata | reverse complement strand
TAATTAGAGCAATCTAAGATGGAGATATTTCTGAATTATAATTTGTTTGATATATATTTTTTATGTAATTTTTAAATTTTGAATAGAATTTTTAGTTGTGAAAATGATTTTGAATTGGAATTGGAATACGTTGAATGATATCTTTCAATAATTTTAATGTGTTTGTCTAATGATAATTTTAAAAGAAATTTAGTTTTTAAAATAATTTAAGTTTAATTCAATATTTTAAAAATAGAAATAAATTTTATAAATAGAAATAATTTTTTTAAAATAGTAATTATATAAAAAAATGATATTTTATAGGATAGACGGCATTCAATGTATTAGTTACATTTTTATATTCAATATATGATACTGAAAATTTTTTATTAATTTTAAAACATAAGAATCTATTAATTTTAGAATCTATAAAATATCTTAGAAATAATTTGCTGAAATTAAAGTTTTATATTTTATATGTTTATTTCTCTTTCTTATTAACTTCTTTAAATTTTAATCAATTGGTTACTAGTATTTTTTGGAAAAACAATTTTCTACTTATATTCTAAAAAATAAGAATAAATATTTAAAAGAATCAAAAAAAGAATATAAAATTCATTAACTTTAAAATGCTTACCTTTCAACATAGTCGTCATTTATAGATATAAATTTCTTCAATGTGTGAGATATGTTTTCATTTTGTCAATGAATTGTTACTATGGTCGATTCTGAATTTAAAAATTTAACATCTTCTTTACTTTATTGTCCAGTGAATATTAGAACTGTTAGAAATTTTTCAAAGTTTTTCTCTTTTCCAAATACAAAGAAAATTACAAATTAGAAATATGAGTGTATGAAATGTGGAACTGGAATTCAACATTAATATCTTTAGAGTATTTATAATTATGTATATTACATATAGATATTTACCAATTTTCAAATGTATCACTCACAAATAATTGAAGTAAACAAAAATTGTTTTATTTATAAAAATAAAATAAATTTGTTCATTTGTAATATACAATGCTAACGAATCGATTTCTTTTAAAAAAACTGATAGATTTGTATTGGGAACTATTTGTCACTTATTACAAACAATATTCATGAAAACTTTAAATAATAATTATAAAATGTAAACTATTTTAATATGTCTTTAACTATTTTGATATGCGTTGATATGTCAAATTTTAATAAAAAACAAAATTCAAAGATTATTATAATAGGACTACAATTCAAAAAGTTGCATAAAATTCGGATGAGAGATCTAAAATCTTAGATTTTATATTTTATATTTTAATTTTAAATTCAATTAATTATTAATACAGTCTTCTTTCGTAATTTTCATCATTGAGTAGTCAATATATATATAGCTATAAAATTTGATATCTAATTGTAAAGTGTTTCATCTATAATCATTCATTTTCAAGAAATTAAACACATTTGATTTATCAAATGCCAAAAATGATGTCTCTTACAAATAAAAAAAAATCAATTTAAATATTTTTATAATGTACTTCTTTCAAATAAAAATAATTTTATAATGGATATTAACTTAAAATTTAAAAATAGTTTTTATGATATAAAACACTCTATATACATATAAATATCGAGATTACTTAATGATAATTTCTACAGCAAAGATGATTATATAATTACTTAATTATAGATGTATAATTATATTAATATATAATATTATATTAATATAACTTTGCAACTTTATCATTAATTTTTAAATTTTTTTATCATTTACGGCAATTATATATTATATAATATTAATATATAATATATAATTA
>NW_006264261.1:15559-16965 GCF_000469605.1 Apis dorsata | reverse complement strand
ATTTTAATTTTATATATAATATTATATATATAATAATTATATATATTATATATATAAAATCATTTCATATTATCAATTTTTGTAAATAATAAATTTGAACAGAAATTTGTAAAAGAGAAAAATAAGTTCATTTATCAAAACATAATATAAAATAACAAAATATAATATCACACCATTTTTCTCTTCAAAAATAAAGATATTTATTTTATACATATTTTATGTTGAAAATAATAATTAATCTTACCTTGATATTAAATAATAAACTTAATAATAATGTATTTATACGTAAGTTTTTTAAATAAAAGCTACCACAAATTTTCTGAAAAAAAAATTGAGACATCTATGAATTTTTTAATTACAAGTCATTGTAAGAATACTAAAAATCATATTTTTGAAATTAATTAATCAATAATTTATTGAACGAGAAAATAAATGTAATATCAAATGATTGACAATTCATCTAAAACATATTTCATAAATTTGTTTCAATTCATTTAATATAAATATATTTTGCAAAGTTCGCAAAAGTTCATTTAATATATATATATTTCGTAACACTTTTCACGAAAATCAAAAGAATACTACATTAATTTTTTATTTCAGCATTAAAAAAATATAATCACTGTTTGATTTTGTCCATCAGTTTCAATTCTTGGAGATCTTCAGCTGGAATATCTGCGTCCCCATAACCCCAAATATGGCTGCCATCACCAGATCTTTTCGCTCTTCGACGAACCATTGCCGGAGATACATATTTTCGATCATAAGCCCAACCGAAGCGTGCGAAAGTATCGATGAAGCCTGTGGTCAAGTTGAATGTGTAATTACCCAATTCTCCAGTCTTGTAATCCCAAGGAAAAACATGATGGAAATTATGCCAACCCTCACCTAGGGCTGCAATGGAGAGCATTGTATTCTCCACTGAGGATATGTATCTAGAACGAGTAAATTTTTATTATTATTATTCTTTTTATTATTTATTATATTTATTATTATTTATTATATTTATTATTATTTATTATATTTATATTCTTATTATTATTTTTAACTTTGAATGATTACTATAGTTAAAGATCGTTGTATTCGTGATATTTATATAGGCAATATTTGTTGTATTATTAACATCTTTACTTATAATTTTCAATTTATAATAAGTTTTTTATTAATATCTCAGAAACTTATAAAAAAAATTGCTAAAATTTTTTATTTAAGATCATTTTTCCTAAATTTTATTTTTCTAAATTTTATGTGAATTGATGACCAGAGTTTTTTAAAATTAACCTTACTTTCATCCGTATTTACTTTAAATTTAAATTTCAATACTTTAAAAAATAAAAATTTCTTTCTTTTATTTGTTTAATTTGTAATTTTATATTCATTTAATAATACATAATTTTTTGTAAATA
>NW_006264261.1:15016-15352 GCF_000469605.1 Apis dorsata | reverse complement strand
AGAGAGAGAGAGAGAGAGAGAGAGTAAGTAAATAGATTCAAATAATATATAAAGTATATAAATACTTTTTGTTTTATAACTTATACAAATATACTTATGAAAAGAATATTTAATTAAGAATAATTAAAGAAGATATGTTTCAATAATTAGAATTGTAATGATCATTTTGCGATAATTTTTATTACTGGTTATGAAAATATGTAATTACATTAATTATGATTAATTAATCTTATTTTAATCATTATAAAAATTTGAATTAATAATCATGTATGATTTTTTATGATTTATAATTGTAAATCACATATTTATCATTATTGATATTTATTTTTGTATTGC
>NW_006264261.1:10702-14911 GCF_000469605.1 Apis dorsata | reverse complement strand
TATTATTATTATTATTATTATTATTATTATTATTATTATTATTATTATTATTATTATTACCATATTATTACTACTATTATCATCATCATCATCATCATCAATATCATTATTATTATTATTATATCTATCATATTATTGTTTGTAATTCAACAAAAAATTAAAAACTAAAGATAACTCACTTGTCATAAGGTCGTTGACCCCATATGTGAGCCACGCTGTTTACAAAAAAGGCTATGTTGAGAGTAATACAGAAACGACAATTAAAATTCACCCAGAAAGATGTCCAAATGGATTCTGACCAAAAATACCAAGGTACGACAACTGGAAGTCCAATAGTTAAAAGAGGGAACAAAAGAATGTAATATCTAAAAATGAATATATCCTTGTTAAAACTTGACATTATTTGATAAATTAGTTTCTTATTGATTAGAACGCCACCTTTTCTGCCACATGACAAGTCGATCGGCCTCCAAATCACTCATGTCCACTGTCTTTCGTTTCGAAACAACATCGGGATGCGGAGTTATAAAAAGCCATCCTACGTGTGCGAAGAAAAAACCTCTTTTAACATTATGAGGATCTGCGTCAGTTTCACTATACTTATGATGCACTCTATGATCCAATGCCCATCTGTATACATCTTTCTATAGACGAGATTTATACATATTTATTAAAGACTTGAAGTTTTTAAATTTTAACGAAAGAGATTCATATTTTATATTTCGAAAAATTTGAATACTTTTATATTTTAATTTCTATATTATTGAATTTCTCAAAAATTAATTTTTTAAAAATTATTAAAAAAATTTAATTTCTAATTTTTAATCAATTTGTAGATATTGATTAAATTGTAATAAAAAAATCATATACTTGTCCGGTTATGGTAAAGAGGAATATTAGAAGTAATCGAAGTGGCCATTTTGCTTTGTATGCCCTATGAGACCACAATCGATGTACTCCTGCAGTTATGCCGAATCCGGTAGTATAAATAGTAATAAACACTGCAACAGAATGGATAATATATATTTATAATTTCGATAAATTTCGTGAGAAAAGAATTTTATATAATATAATAAATAAATGCAATTATTAATATTGTTTGATATATTAAACATTATATGCATATATATATATTACATTTTTTTATATATATTTGTAATTCATTGAATAAATATGTATATATATAGATATATAAAAAAATTTAATTAATTAATTATATTATAATATTTATAACATAATATTTTAAAGTATTAGTAATATAATTTAATAGCGTATAAATTACATCGAATTTTTATTGTATTATTAACCGTTTATATACTATTTTAAAATCACTTATATATTATTTTAAAATAATGATTTAACAATTTATAATTTATTCATTATTTCATTATTTTTTTTTAGTTATAATCATTAATCAACAATGTATAATTAATATATTATTAATATAATTAATAATTTTTAATCTTTTAATGTAATATTCTTTTAATATTTTAATTTTTATAATTTTTTTTTTCTTAATTAATTTTTTTTTTTAATATATTGCTCATTCATGAAAAATATCATTGAAATTTTAATGAAATCATCATTTTGTTTATATATGAAAATTTGATTATTAAATTTTTAATTTTTTATAATCTCAAGGAGGAAATATTTTATATAACAATGAGATATATTTTTTTTTATTAATTTGAATAATATGAATTAATTTCTGAAAAGTGAAGAACAAATTTAGTTTATTGATAGTTGTCTTTCATTCTGTAATTTATTCAATTACTTATTTAAATTATATATAAAACATTGATATCCACGAAACATATAAAAATCAATAGTTAATTAAAAATAAGAACAATATTCTAATTCTAAATTGGAAAATTTAATTAGAAATTGATTAAATCTGAAAATTTTCTTTTAGATTTTCATTTATTTTTCTTCTTTAAAATTATAGAATTTCAATTTTAATTACATAAAATTAATTAATTAAAAATTAAATAGTATTTAATAAAATGAAATTAGAATTTTAAAAAAATGGAATTGATCATTTTAATTTCTGACTGGATTAAATAGCAACTTAAAAATATATTTCATCCAAGTGTTTTTCTTTCATCTCTATACAATATTTTATTAATAACATCAGTTAATATAATCAATTATCAATAATACAAATGTTCTAATATCCTATTAATAAAATATATCTTTTCAATTTCAATCTCAATTCATTATTAATTTCTGTGAATGCTTTATTTTTAAAATTTTATGAATTTTTTTATGGCAATATTAAAAATATTTATTCTAAACAATTTTAAATATACTTACTCCATAACGTGGTAGAGAGTTTGGCTTCAACAAAGATGAGGTAAAATCCGTACAGACCACCTATGTGTACAAAAAGTAATCCTATCAGGTTCGACCATGAGATACGAGGCACATATTCTGTCTCGGTACTACGATAGCTTCCATCAGCCATTAAAAAATCATCTGTTTCTGTTAATCTACGATTCTTCAAATTATTCTTCTTGCAATTATCTTCTAGTCCTTGATACATGATGGGCGATATTTGTTCTTTATCCGAAGATATTTTCATTTCAATTCACTTTCATGAATTTGTCTAAAAATTTTAATTATATAGAGATTGATCTTCAGTCTTCATCAACTTTCTTCTTTGCATCCTAATTTCTTTTGAAGGTGATGTTGAGTTGATGGCATTTGGAATATTAAAAAATAAATTCTGTAATAAGAAATAATAACAGAAATTTTTTTTTTCTTTTGTAATTATTCTTAATAGAATCTTTATGAGAATTTATTTCGAGAAATAATTTTTATTTTTATGACTTCAATAAAAATAAAAAAATAAAATATATATTATAGAAAATGAAAAATAGATTACTTAAGTTTTCCAATTTTAAAAATATTATTGTTAATTAATCCAAAATAAAATTCTATTTTATAAAAAAATATCAATAGACTAATTTTATAACTACGTTTTTATAATTTTTCAATCTATAAATATATTATTCGAGAAATTTATTAAGATTAATCTTGATCAATATTGATGAATGAAATATTTTTTTTTTCCTTCACAATAAATTATTTAAGAAATGTATATCTTTTTTCGTAATCGATAATTTGATTATAAATAAGTATTTATGTGAAATCGATCTATCACTGTACAATATCATCATACGCCAACTAATAACTATGAAAGACTGAGCCAGACAATCTGACTAAATGTTAAATGATATCGCTTATCAATCATGTATGTACAGTGTTTCATGAAAATATTTATTTGAACACTATCTTAAAGGAATCAAATTTATGAAAATTTTATTTTTGAATGAAAGTTTATATGTATAATAAGTTAAAACATAATAAGTTAGCATTTTTTTCTCAATAGAAATCTGTTAAAACAAATGAAATTTTTAAAATTTGAACATTTTTTCATATTTTGAATATAAATTTTATATTTTGCTTTAAATTTCTATTTATCGGAAATGATAGAGTATTTTGAATATTTTGTAATTTAAAATTTTATTTTTTTGTCATATTTTATCATTACAATATTAATCTAAAAACTGAAAAATATATTGAAATTTTATTTTAAATATTGATTTCATTTTCTTAAAATGATATATTTCGTTAAGTTGTATATTCATATATACCCATTATATTCTACAAATATTTTATATAATTATAAAATTTCATTAAAAATAAAAGAAACTTTTTGAATTTTTAAATTTTATAATTCTTTATTTTTAATGAAAATTTGCGAGTATGAAGAATATTAATAATATATTTTTTTTATTGAATATTAATTTAAAAAATCTCAATATTCAAAATTTCAATGCGTTTTTTTTTAAATATAATTTTATAATGATACAAGATATAATATTGAAAAATAAAAAACTTTAATGTTATATCACCTTTGATAAAAAGAATTCCCATTCAAAAAATATAAAAATTTTAGGAATTGATTTCACTCTCAAAGAAATTTTTCGTCGATAAAAAAATATAACCTATTATGTTTTATATATATAAAANTATAATATATTATATATTATATATATATAATAATATATATTTATTATATAAATATATATTATTAAATAATATATTTTGGTTTACATGTTTAATTCTTACGATCATGATCTTGATATAAATTAATCGTTAAATTGAAAATATTGAATAATTTACAAAGAAAATTTGAGAATAATT
>NW_006264261.1:8122-10660 GCF_000469605.1 Apis dorsata | reverse complement strand
TCTATATTATTATGATTTATAAATAATAAAAACAATTAATACAATAATATATAATTCTATTACTATAAAGAAAATTGGAACATTATGTTTCATCATTGCATAGATTGATTCAAAATTAAGGATAAAAGTAAATATTTCCTCTCTAACAAACATTATTTTTGAAAAAAATAAAATTATTATTGAAGTATAATAATATATTATTAATATAATATTATTAAAGATATAATAATTATTGAATATATATATATGAAGTTCCCATTTGTGTATCATTATATGCTATGCATATTTCATAATACAATTTTTAATTCATAACACAAAGCTTTGTATATCGCGATTTTTATTATAGATATCTATTATAGATATGACTCATAAAATTATCTTATGTTAGACTATAATAATATTCTCTGAAACAGTTCATATTTTTTTTTACATATTTTTTAAAAATATATTTGTGTCTTGTATTTTTATAATTTTATAAAATACAATCAATATATTTTTATATTTCTCGCTTCATTTAGTACAAAATTCAATTGTTATAATTTAAAACATTTTATTATTTTTTAAATTTTATATCTTTTTCCAAATAGTTATTATATATGACAAGGAAAGAAAAATAAAAATTGGCAATACAATTTTTTTATATCCAATCTTTAATTCTTCCAATCAGAATTAAATTAAATTAAATATTTCTTATTTCTTATTTTTACATAAAACAAGATCAAAACAATAACTATATATTATAATTTTATTATAATAATATAAATTTTATTATAACTATACAAAATAAATGTATATTTATAAAAAAAATATTCAATATTAATTTAAATATATAAATTTTTTTCAAACTGATATAAATATAACATAAAGAATATTAAAAAAATATGAAACAAATGTCGAATTGATATCAAGCTTTTCTAATTATATTTTTAATGTTTCGAAACATTATATATAATGAATATGAGAGTATACTTTATCAAAATATATAATATCAAAAAATATCAAAAAGAATTAATGCAATTACGAATGATAAACTTAATAAACAAATAGAACGAAAAAAACGATGCAAGTGGCGCTATGTATCTTGAAATTTAAAAAATAATAAGATCTTATGCATAAGAATATGCTTAATAAGCGATGTCAATTGCCTTTGTGCTGATATTTTATGGAAAAATAAAATTATAGATTAAAAGGAAAGCAATTCTTTTGTAAAAGTTAATTTATTGTATTCTAATTATAAAATAAATTAATTAAATATTGTATTCTGATTATAAAATAAAGTAATTAAATAATTGAAAAATTAATTTATATTCTAATTAAAAAGAAAGCTGTAGTTCCGGTCGATCGATACAAAATTTGGTGGGATACTGGCGAAGGAGGAAAGTAATGTGACTTGAAATATTTTAATTTTCAATAATTATTATTTTCTAAGATATTAATTAAATAAGATTTAATTAGTTATTTTAATTAATATTAACATAATTATACATTGAATACATACAAATGCTGCTTAACCAAATATTATTATTTATATAATACTAATAGAATTATGTTTATATAATAATACAAACGATCATTGATTGTTAAATAACGTATGATATATGCTCAATGATATCGGCATATATTATATATCATATATCATCCGTACTATAGAATGTCTCATAT
This sequence comes from Apis dorsata, assembly GCF_000469605.1. Classification (NCBI taxonomy): domain Eukaryota; kingdom Metazoa; phylum Arthropoda; class Insecta; order Hymenoptera; family Apidae; genus Apis; species Apis dorsata. The sequence continues at coordinate 8,998 of NW_006264261.1, read as the reverse complement.
AAAATTTCAATGATAAGCATTATCAATCCATTTCTCTTCTTTCTCCCGTCTTTTTTCCTTCACCAACTTTCTAAATTTCATGTCGATTGGCTTTCGAAATTTTTCAAATTGATTTAAATTGATTTTCTTTATAAAATGTATGATAATTATTCATACAAAAATTATTCATAAAAAAATTTGAATAATAAATTTTTCTTTTTAATATTTTGTATTTTTATGTAAAGATATTTTTTTTTTCTTTAATTCTTATACTTTTTTAGATTCTTTTATTTTTTTGATATAAGATAATAAATGAACTGTAATATACAGAGCGTTATATTTTAAAATTTATTTTAAACAAAGCTAAATATAAATAAAATAAAATAGTTCTATCTTTGTGTATAGTAACGATATAGGATAAGAACATAATAAACGTGATGATTGTTAATGTATAATCAGTTATTGTTTTGCATTGTTATGCTGTTGCATTTATTTTAATTTTAATTTAATTTTTTTTTTAATGATCTGATTATCTTTTTCATCTGATTATTTTTTTTTTGTTCTCATATGCTGTTTCTAAACTGAAATTGCTTAAAATTCATTAAATTTCAATCAATATTTTTATATATTAACTTATGTTTATATTTATTTATATTTTGTTTATTTAAATTTTAAAACCAAAAATATATAATAAATATATATAATATATATAACAATAGTCTTACAAATATATTATACACTTTATATATACACTTTAAATATTTAATTCAACCGTTCAAACATTGTTTTTGAAGATGTATTGTATTGGATTAGGAAGATATTATTTATAAAAAGATCTATTATTTTTGTAAACAAAAAGCTTTATTATTATATATAAATTTTTAAATATTAATCCAT
>NW_006264261.1:0-7727 GCF_000469605.1 Apis dorsata | reverse complement strand
TATTATTATTATTATAATCAAATTATATTTCATTTTTTATATATATTTACTATATTTCATTTTTATCATTACTACTAATCTTTTTTTACTATTATTTTATTATTATTTATTTATTTACTATTATTATATTAATCTTTCATTTTTATTATTATTATATTATATTTATATTATATTATATTTCTTGTATTATTATATATATATATATTGTATATATTATTCTTTGATATTATATTATACATTAAATACATAAAATAATATATAATATAATATATAATAATTCTTAAGAAAATAATTTATATTTCGATTTTTTTTTATTTTTCGGATAAAATAAATGTATTTCTAATAGATTCATAGTACATAATATAATTTCATATAAAATAAATTTCATATAAAATAAAATAATATGAAATATTTTAATTTTTTCAATTTTAATTTTTTTTTTTAATAGAAGATAATTATGTAATCAAGTAAATACTTATTTGTATTATTATTAGTATATATTAGTAGCGTAATATTTCACTCGGAATGTCCTTCAATTCTTACAAAACAAAATAATTCTTCTATTTTACGTCGCGGATTATTTTTCAATCAGCATCTAGTTTGTTCATCAATTTAGTTTTAAGAATTGATTAGATGTTCATGAAAAATTACATTCTCAATCGAAATCTAATTAACATATTTATAAATCTGATTAACAAATCTCTCCATTGGACAATCTTCTTGTTATGCACATCTTATATATGAAAGAATATTACGACTTTCAGAATTGATTAAAAATATTCATATATGATTACAAAGATTAGCAATGATTTATATTTCTTTTCGGAGCAGATTAAATCGATTTTGATTTTGCGTAATTTTTTATTTTTCTATTTTAATTTATAAATCATGCAAGTTGTTTATATTTCAAATAAAAATAAGAAATAAATTGAACGAACATTTATAAAAAAATATATTTAATATATTTAAAAAAATGTCAAATATCAGTTTTTTTTTAAGAAAATAATAAATCTTTAAAACAAAAAACAAAAAAATAATTTTTCAAAATATATTAATTATTTTTAGACATTAGATTATTGTACAAATAGACAAATAGATCCTAATAGTATTTGAGATTATACATATATGTACACATACTCTGTCTGCCAATAAGTGCTCAGAAACTCATGATGTAATAGTATGATCTAATTATTTTTGTAGCTTTAGTGATTTAAATGGCATATTGCTGNTATATATATATATATATAAATATATATTATAAATATATATTATATTTATAATAGATATCAATTGTAGGTATATAAAGTATTTTTCTAATTTATATTAAAATTTTGAATTTACATAAAATTTTAAACCTAATTAATCAATGATAAAAATAAAATATTATCAAAAATATAAAAAAATTTTTTTGATTCATAACTTCAGAATTATCATTCAATGATGTTCTGCATTTACTCTAGACTTTGATAAAATGGCACGATTTTAGTTCTAATGAAAATTTAAAACATGCTGAAAAAAATTTTGAAATTTTTGCTTTTGAAAGTTTGCATAATGGATGAAATAAAAATTCGAATTATAAAATAATTTTTAAAAAAGATATTTAATACTTTTTAAAATTTGAATTGTAAAATAGTTTTTTGACAATATTTAATACTTTCCAAAAATTTTGAAAATCATTTCTTATTCATAATATTAATTCAATCAATAATATTCAATTAATAATCAATTAGTAATATAATTTTTATTTTTAGAAAGTACAATATTATTCACGTGCAAATATATATTAATTTTTTAAATTAGTAACATTGAAATGTATATATAGAAAATATTTTATAAAAAACTTTTTTATTATATTCTATTAAATATATAATTTTTATATATCGATATATAAAAATGTTTTTTGCATACAAATGTATTTCTGAACAAGAAACAGGAATTAATTTTCTCTAGAATCAATAAAATGCAATTTATTATTCATTGATGATAATTAAGGCGATAAAAGATTTAATTAAGAATGATTAAACTTGATTGATCAGCAGGAGCTTCTCTTATTTTTTTTACAAATCTATCTACACAATCGTGTAATTAAACAAATATAATTAACCAAAACATAATAAGTTTTTAAAAACGAAAGAAGAAAAAAGAAATCTAAAGTAAGTATCGCAAGTAATGATCATAATTGAAGCATAATAGAGGCAAAAATTATAATGTAAGCAACAGAAATGATTTTTTATTCTATTTTTTTGCTAATATTGATGAAAGTTAGAAATATGCTGTTAAAAAAAAAATCTAATAAATTTTAAAGAAAGCAAAAATAATCGCAATTATCATATTTAAGAGCTCATTTTATTTAGAATATTCAATAAATTGCTATGTTATTAATATATTTAATAATATATTTTATTAAAAAAATAATAATATAGATATCTATCTAGAAGTTCTTAATAAAGAAAACAAAAAGAAATATTGTTTTTCAAATATTTTGGAATATCAATTACGACAACTGTATCGAAGAAGGCAGCATTATTTTTAGCATAGAAATTGTGAAGTTTTTTTTTTTTTTATATAACAAATTTGAATAAACATGCAAAGATGAGTGTGCAAGAATTAAAATGTACACGTGAATTAGAGTAAATGAGAAGTAAGGATAAGCTATGTGACTGTGTTTATAAAAAAGAGCGAGAATTTTTCTAATTGTATAATATAATTCAACCATATAAATTATAATACATTTAATTTTATAATTTTCAAAGTTTTTTAAATAAAATTGTTTTTTTTAAAAGATATCTATATGTTTAATCAGAATAGACATTAAATCTATTTTTATGAAAAGCGAAAAATAATAAAAAAAATATATTAAGAGACATTTGCAATTATTTGCAAAGCAAATAATTGATTGATTATTGAATGACGTACAAGGCGATATAACTATCTATTTTATAAACTTGAGATTTGTAATTTGTATAGCTCACTTTCCATTTTCAACGACAGTCTTTAATAAGTATTCATTGTTGAGAATTCATGGTTCATGGTCAAATCGTTCTTATAGTGAAGTCAATATAAAATGATTTGATGACAACAATTATAACGAAACTGCTCGTAATTGCTCGTAAACCTTAATTCTTCTATAATATACGTATAATTTATATCTTTCAATAAAGATTAAGCGAAAAAACTAATGATGATTAAAAAAAATAGAATTTCTATCGATAAATTTGATATATCTCAAAGAGAATAAGATTTTGTGTATCCCCTTATTTTCGAGATATTTACAAAAAATAATACTATTATCATATTGAATTTTATCTATATGTATCCGTGACAGTTTATAGGCTAATATGCAATTATTTGTCTATTATTTCTATATACTATATCATTTCATCATGATCATTTGATATTCAAAATATACATGAATAAGTTAATATTATAACACTTTGTATTTATCCATATATATATATATTAAAGATATATAAAAAGATATATATATATATTAAAGATATATAAAGATATATATATATAATATAAATTTGGAAATTACTAGAGTATTTATTATTGTAACAATGGTCATTGTTTCTGCGAAATGTTTAAGTTCGATATTGACAGGATTGAAATATTTCATCAAGTTTATTACACTTTTTGATTGAATGATTTTATTATATTCTATTATGAATTGCCTATCATTGCGATCTGTTTGCATATTAATAAAAAATAAATGATGTTCACATGCTTATATACATATTATCATACGCGCAAATAAATGAATGATGATTTAAATGAAATTCAATATAATACATGCAATCTTGCAAATATATATTAAATATATATCAAAAATTAAATCGATTATTAGTTATATGTAAGAAAAAGTTATTCAAAATGTTGATTTCTAGAATATATTCAAAAATCATCGAGAAAAAAAGAAAGTTAAAAAGAAATATAATTTTTTTTCATGCATTTTATTATAACTATTTTGCATGTATAATAATGAATCATTTGAATACATATGAATATATAAAAATGTCTAATATTTAAAATGCGATTTGAATTTCTTTATAAATCTTTCATACATTAATTGATAAATTGATTAATCAACTTGATGTTTTATTTGATGTATTTTTTATTATATTTACTGTTTCAACAGCAAATTTTTCTGAATTATATAAGCGTAAACTAGATCATCGATTAATAAAATGATTATGATGATTATTTTATTTAAAAAAAAATCGTATATTATATATTATAAATATTAAATAATCATTAATAATTGTATTATTAATTACGAATTTTCGATTATTAAATTTAAATAAGGATTATTACGTTTTATTTAAAATAAAAATAAAAAAATTATTTGAAATTTTAAAGTATTTTAAACTAATTAATTATTTTTATTTTAGAAATTATATATAAAAAATAATTTTATTTTGTATTATATTTGTATAATGATTATAAATAAATCATTTCCAAATAATAAAAGTTTTTGAAGAGAATAAGAATATAATACTTAATACAAAATTTATAATGCAAAATTTATAGAAAAAAATTTTAAATAAATAATTCTTATTTAATTGTAATCGACGCATGATTTATAGAAAAAATTATAAGAAGAGTATATTAAAATCGAACAAAATATACAGAAAAATGACTCTTGCGGAATTGTAACTCGATTCCATAAAGTTCCATTCATAATCAAGAAACAGTATAGCCATCAATTATCGATTAATTTCCGCTCAAACATGTAATTTAATGCTAATAAAATTGAAAAATGTAGATTAAGTAACGTACTTAGAACTGAATGTTACGAATATTAGATATTTTTATGTTAGATGTTTTTATGTTAGATTATTATAAAAAAAAATATCATTGTTATACAAGAGATTCTAAAACTAAAAAATTATTCAATTTTCATTTCAATTAAATAAGATTTTTATTCTATAATTATAAAATAATTAATAATATTTTGATAAATACTTGCAATATATACGTATGTTTGATTTTTTTCAATTCAATTATGATTCTAAAAATATAAAGATAAACATTATTAAAATTATTTAAAAAATTATCTTTAAAATTTTTTTATGAATATTGTTAAATAATATAATTAACGTCTATAATGATTATATATATATACTATAATAATTTATATTAAGAATGTTATTTTTTTCAGAAGAATAAATAATATTTTTTCTTAATTTCTTGATAAATTAAATATATATTGATTTATATTATATTTTACTTATTTATTATTAAATCTATCATTATTTAATTAATTTATATCAAAATATTAATTAATGATAGTAATAATTCTATGAGAACTATCGAATATTTTTCCTTCGAAAAAACAATCTAACGATTTTTTTTTAAAGTTATTAGAAATTTTTATCAATTTTAATTTCATATTATCAAAATGTATAAATTCCTATAAATAATATCTCTCGTCATTATATTTCAATGCTAAATCTGAAATACATGATAAATAACGTGAATTGTATAAAATACTTTGAATACTAGTTGATTATACATGGATAAATTCACGTGTTTCTCTAAAGTAGATTCAAATATCAATAGGCCGATGCTCTATAATAATATAATATATATTATATATATAATTCTTTATTTTAATTTTTAGATATAGTTCGATTAAATTCATATGCGTCTACTTACATACATTATATACAATTATGATGAAGAAGATTCGATAAAAATCGATAAAATCACAATAATCGATAAAAAGAATTTAAATCATATAATATAATATAATATAATATCATTTTTATGATAATATTATAGTAATATATATTATTCCCATAATTGTATTATCTTATATCAAATGCGACAATTATAGATTTCACATGCTTATCTGTTATTTCTACTTAATTCTATTTCACCATTTTCTCATATAAATTATTATATAAAAATCGATCAAAATCATGTACAAATTGTTTCATAACTAATGTACACATCTTCAATTTTATATTATTGTTTCAAAGTTATATATTATATATTATTTTAAAGTTATCATTACCTGTTCGATTCTTTGCAATGCACTTTCTTCACATCAGTTTTTTATTTTGATATTTTTAAACTCGAATTTCAAAAGAGCTTTGAATATACGACCAAATAAGATTTCCTTATCCGATTGATTAAGAACACGATAAATTCGAAGAAAATTTTGCAGGTGTTTTCCAATTCTTCGAAATCCATTAATTGCACAATGGAAATTCACGAATTACTACAAATCGAATCGAATAAGATCATAATCACAAAAATCGGAACAAGTCAAATCATATTGGAACCAATAGTACAAAAAAAGAATTCTTTGAGGTAAAATAAAGAAAGATTTGTCCAAGTAATGCTTGGATGTCGATTGGATGAAAGTATAAGCGTTTTATAAATGAATTAACGAATGACACCTGTTTTTTCGCATGTATTTGACCGATTTCACGATTCGTTTCGTAGTACGCATGAAATAAACTGTTCTCGTTGCAAATCCGCGGGCCTCTAGTAACAAAACCTGTATTTGTACGCACTGTCACGAGATGCGCCGAATGGGCACGGATTGGCACGAAGCGGAAACATTTGGTTAGATACATATCGTTCTCAAAAGTCTCTTACATAATAATTTATAAAAAAAATTAAATATATAATTTCAATAATATTAGTGAATCGATATATAATAAATTTAAATTTTGTTATATAGTCAATTATATATATAACTTTTATAATATTTAAAAGTTTAATCAGTTGCATATAAATGTCATTTTAAAAGTTTATTTTTAATAGAGAAATTATATTATATTATAAATCAATAATTCTTGTTATTTTGAGGGATCAATTTTAATTTAATCTATTTAAAGAGAATTTAATTGTTATAATGTAATTATCATAATATATTATTTATAAATTATTTATAATATATTATAAATAATATATTAATTTATTAATTTTTAATTTAAAAATAGAAAATAATAACGTGTATACTATTTGTTTATTGAAAAGAATTTTAAACAATTCTAATAGATGCATATTGATTCATTACATAATGTTTCGCATTTTATGTAATAAAGTTATAATTCGGAAAAGTCGATAAGAAATTTTCAGAAGAAAGGAGGAGGAGGATAGATTCTAAATATAAAATTTAAAAACTGATTATATTTGATAGAATACTTTCTAGAATACTTTATAATACGGAAATCAATATTGCTATAACGTTATCGTTATCGGTTATTCGACAATCAGTGATGATAACTATTATGGCAAAGACGGTTGTTTAATATCTGGATTATGCCATTCAATATATTAGTCACATTTATATTACGCAATGTTTGTATTCAATGTACAATACTAAAAATTTTTTATTATATTTTTATCAATATTTCAAAAAATATTAATTGGTTGAAACTAAAATTTTATGATAAAATTCCTGTGTATTTTGACATATAAAATTATTGGAGTTAAAGCCTCTAAACAATTTTATAATATATTTTAAGATTTTTTGCCTTTTCTTTTTCTAACTCAATAAATTTTTTTTAATATATTATAACAATTGAGAGATCTTTTGAAATTATTATAATTTTGTTTAGTTAAATTATTTTAATTTATTTAAATTTTTAATTTAATTACATTTAAAACAATTTGAATTTTCAATATTATAAATCTAAGACACAGTTTTGGATTATTGGAATAATGAATTCAAGGCATTAATAAAAATTATTGCTATTATTACATTAAAT
>NW_006264260.1:43333-44874 GCF_000469605.1 Apis dorsata | reverse complement strand
TAATATTATACTTCTAAAATTAACTCTTTTCTTAAAATTAATTTTATTCAAAAGAGTGAAATATTATTAATTTGTTGAAAGATTAAAAATTTAAATAAAATATAATAATATAAATATAAATATAATAAATATAAATTATATAAATAAAACAAATTTTTATATTTAAATCACATAATTTTAATACTAATAAGAGAATAGATAAAATATACTGTATATATGATTATCTATTATGATTTATAATATATGTCAAATTAATAAAAAAAATTTATATTTTAATAAATGATATTTTTTATAAGCATTTCAATTAATCTGCTTTTTATTAAATTTTTTTATTATTATTTTATATATATCCTTTTATAATATTATAGATTTATGAATTTTTTTTTCCATTATTCCATTCTAGTTATTGAAAAAACACTAGTTACAGAAATAGCATTGAAAAAAGATATTTACCAGTTTTTTTTCCATTTTAGCTTTAATATCTCGTGCAAGAGTATAAAATGCCTCTTCAACATTAATACTGGATTTAGCAGATGTTTCCATAAATTTGATTCCATATTCAACAGCAAGTTGCTCTCCTCGTTCTTTTGAAACTTGTCGTTTTTCCGTAAGTTCACACTTATTGCCCAATAACATTTTTTCAACATCTGCTGAGGCATTTTCTTCAATATTTCTAATCCAATTCTTTATGTTCTCAAAACTTTTTTCATTGGTTACATCATAAACTAACATTATACCCATTGCACCACGATAATATGCTGTAGTTATAGTACGAAACCTTTCTTGTCCTGCTGTATCCCTTAAAAAAAATATAGGACAATTTTATTTGTATAAATAATAATAAAATTATACATTATAGAAATATATAAAGTATATATTATAGCAAAATATTTAAAAGATTGAAAGTAAAATATTATTATATATAATAAATTAACTTAATTATTTTATTTATCTTCATTAATAAAAAATGATAATTGAAAAAATATTCATAGAAATGTTGTACATAATTTAAACAGTCTGATATTTTCATAAATTTATTTTTATTGTTTAAAATTATTTACTGTTTATAAAATTTAGATGAATATATCTGAATATATCTTTTTATTCTATTTAGAATTATTTTAGTGAAAATAGAATAATTCATTTAAAAAAATATTATTAATATGGAAATTTTAAGAAATATAATCTTATGAAGAAAAATTGTTTAATAAATCTTAATATTTTACATCACTAAATTTTTATTTAAGAAAAATATTATTATTTAAGATATTTAAGATTATTATTTAAATAATCTTTTTATATTAAATAATTTTTTATTATATATCTTTCTTTTTTATCATAAAAATTATAAAAATATTTTAAATTTTGATTTTAAATGATATATTTTTATATCAATATAATTTTATATCAATTCATTTATAAAACTTAATTCTTTTTAAAAAATAAAGATTGTCTAAAATTAACATTATTATTCTTTTATCAAAATTAATTATTTTTTATCATTCTTTTTAAATGAAATGACATATGAATCATTTATTATT
>NW_006264260.1:41954-42880 GCF_000469605.1 Apis dorsata | reverse complement strand
TATTATATATATAAGATTTCTTAACTACATATAAAATATATATATATATATATATATTTCAAGAAAATTTTATTAAATTTAATGATAGCTATATAAATAATAAATAATTAACTCTTTAAAAAATGATATCCCAAATTTATTCCAAAAATTTAAGTACCAATAATTATCTAATGTTTATAAAAAAAAAAATATTTATTATTCCAAAATATACATATATATTTTTATATATGTTAATCTATAATAATAAAACTGTTAATTATCATATATGATCCAATTTGTATACTATATTATAGCATTATAATATACTAAATATAATATATACTAAATTTTACAATAATTTAATATACACATTTATTATATTGATTTTTATTATTATTTAATATTTACAAAATTTAATCTAATTATTTAATACTTACCATATTTGTAGTTTTATTTTCTTGCCATCTAATTCTATGGTTCTTATTTTAAAATCAATTCCTGAAAACATGAAACAAATATGAAATAGAAATTATTAATAAAAAAAATATATATTTGACAAGTAATTGACAAATTACTATTGTAATTTTTTAATTTTTGAAAATTATGCATATAATATTTTAAATATTAATAAACATTAAAAATATTTTTGTAGAAACATTAAATTGAATCTTAAATTTAAAAAAATTAAAAGTTAAGCAAATATCTATTGTAATAAATATAAAAACTATAGTATCTGTTTAATATTTATGTTTTTTAAAAATATTTTTCATTTAATCAAAATTGATATAAATCAAAATTACAAATATTAAAATTTATTATAAATTATATTTATAAATATTTACAAAACTGTAATATATTTATAATACATAAATATATATTTATATTAAGATAAATTTATTATTTTATGCAATTATTAAAATTTATTTTCAAAAAAGAGAACAAATATA
>NW_006264260.1:36909-41020 GCF_000469605.1 Apis dorsata | reverse complement strand
AATTAGTAATATTTAAATAGTAATATTTAATTTTAACATTTGCATGTGACATTATATACTCACAAACAAAAAATTAATTATATTAAATGAATAGGAATATGAATAAATAAATAAATTATATTGAAAACTATAATATATATGAATATAAATATATGAAAATATAGATAAATGAATATATAGATAAAAATTTATAAAGTTGCACGGATATTTCATAAAATATATAAATAAATAAGTATTTATATAGAAATATAAATATATTACAAAAATATATATATATAAAATTGTTAAAGATAGATAATCATGTAAATAAATAAAATTGATTATTAATATAAATTAATTATAAATATTTTTCTAAAAATAAAATTTATTGAATAAGAAAAGGCAATCTATTACAAATTAAGATATATAAATTATAAACACAAACTAATATGCAAATTATATTATTGGAACATTATATTATTACTATTACTGCAATAGTATTAAATTTATTCAACAAATGATCACAATGATGCACAAGCAATGAACATCTGACTTCTTTTAAAAAAATCTATTTTCAAAAAAATCAAATAATCATTTACACTTTTAAAATAAAAATTAAGATAAAAATATTTCAAAAATATTCTCTTAATAATTATTCTCTTTCAATTGTATATATAAAATATAATTATATATAAAATATAAATTTATACAAATTTTATGAATAATTTATGTACACATATATACACATATATAAACAAAGTAATTTTAATGAAAAATATTTAATCGTTAAATTCAAGTTTGAAATCTTCATATCAATAAGTGAATAAAAACACAAAAAAAAAGGCAAATCAGTGAAAAAAGAAAAGAAAAAGGATATAATAACTTACCAATGGTCGAGATGAAGGTCGTGTTGAAAGCATCCTCAGAAAACCTGAAGAGGACGCATGTCTTGCCGACCCCTGAATCACCAATCAGCAACAACTTAAACAAATAATCATACGTCTTCGCCATACTCTTTGTTTTCAGTCACTCTTTATTTCACGTAATTTCGTTCGCACTTCTTTTATTCCTTCTTTTATTCTTTTAGCTCTCTATACAATCTTTTCAAGAGATCGTGATCCTTGGAATTCCAATGACGCACCCTTTAAACTTAAAAGAGCACTCTTAGTTCAATATTTTTTTATTACTGTAATAATATTGAATTCACAGAATGCCTAAAGATGAAATTATCATAAGAATCTGTTCGAATAAGACGAAACTCGTGTGATAAAGCACGTAAAAACATCTGTCAGAAAAAGCAATGACAGCCATTGGTAAGTACAACTTTTTCTCTGCTGTTGTGGCCAGCCTTCTGACTGCACTACGCTACCACAGGTGATGCGCATGTATATACGCATACGCAACACGTGTGTCGAGACAAGCTGAATCTTTACGTAAGCAAATATATTATGGCGTATTCATATAGAATCGATAATTTTCCAATAATAAATCAAATTTTGACGAATAATTGTATATTAATCAAATATATAAAAATTTAAAATAATATTTATTTTGAGATTTAAATTTATAATCTATAAAATAAAAAATATATTAAAATTTTACATCAATTTTTTTATTTTTCTTTGTATTTATTTTTTTTTTAATTTAAATTAATTTATATAATCTAAATATATTAAAAAAAATCATATTTTATTTATTTTGTTAAAAAATTATTTATTTTGTTAAAAATGCATGAAATTAGAATATATTTATTTAATTAAATTTTTAATAACATATTTTAATAAAATAAACAAACTTTAACAATAAAATGTAAAATCTAAATAGAATGATACATAACATAAATAAAAAGATAAAAAGAATATAACAAAATATAATATTTTCAAATTTAAAATAAATAAATAAAATAACATTATTAAATAAATAGATTTGAAAAATATTTTAAATATAATTTTAAATATAATGTTTTAAATATGTTTTAAATTTAAATTTTGAGAAAATATAAATGTTTTGATACATGAGATATCCTAGAAATTAATTGATAAAAATTATATCGAAATTAATGATATTTAATGATTTCACCTTGTTTATTTATGAAAATTTTTATTTCATTTTTATTATACAATATATATTATTAAAAACAAATTCTTAATTTGTTTTTAACTGACCAATTACAGAACGTGTAGAATTATCGCACCGCGACGGAAATATTGATATAAACAGTGAGACATTAAACGCAAACAATCAAGTCAAGGTAATAATGTAATGTATCAAAATTATTTTATTCAATGTTCATGAATAAGATATAATTTCGATATAACTTTTACCTAATAATTATTCGACATATTTAAATACATATTGTTTTAATTTATTTACTGAATCGCTAACGACATTATAATGCAACGTGACAAGTCTATATGTTTTATGATTGGCTAATGTTTTTTTATTAATAACTCATTAAGAAAGTCAAAACAAAAATTTTTATAAAAGAAAAAATTGAAATTTAGAAATTATTAGTTAAATTATCAGTTAAATTTTATGGTTGACTTTTAGGATACTTTAAATATTCTTATTTTATTTTTCAATAGAAATAATGATGAATCAATCTTCTGAAAATATTGATATTTTTTTCTATTAATATCTTATATATATAACAGAATCATTAAATTTTTTTACAGATTTATACATATATTCCATTGAGCACATTGCAATTGAGCATTTCTAATTGATATTATCATTTATTGTTAACATCAATAGTTTATATTAAAAATATTAAAAATCAAGAAAATTTTATATTAAAATTAAATCTATCTAAAAATACATCGACATTAATCCAGATAAATATATCCAGATATATGGTCAATCGAATTATTTGCATTTCAAGAATTAAAAAATAATATATTCATATAGTCATATTAATATTTTATATATTATATAATATTTATATATAATATATAAATTTTTTTAAATATTTTATAGATAATATATTAATCAATTAACATTGATTGATATTGACATCGATTTTTTTTATATTTCTATATGTAAGAGAAATCTATATATACATACATATATATTTATNTATAAATAATTTATAATAAATTTTATAATAATATATATAATTTTATAATAAAAATGAGTTATATTTATTAATTATTTAATTATTTTGTATTATGTTTATGTTTTATATATGTTTATTATTGCATTATTTATAATAATAATTCCATAAATAAATTATTATATGAAAAATTATTATTTCTAAATTATAAATTTGATTTTAATTTCTTAATATTTTTTAATTACATTAATTATTTTTGTTTACATTTTGTTTATATTTGATAAATTTATTAAACTATATATAAATTATTTAATTTTATTGACTATTAAGAATATAATTATTACGAAAATAAGAAGTGCAACACTTTAAAAAATGAAGAAAAATATAATAGAAAGTATTAATAAGTATTTAAAAAATTCTTGATTGAGAAGTTATTTTATTTAGATTTTATTATTATTACTGTTTATAAAAATTAAAAACTGTACATATTTCTATATAACATAATTATAAAAAAATAACATAACATAAATTAAAAAAAAAACATAGAAAAATTGAATTTAAAAAAACTAAAGTCATAAAAATGTATAAAAATTATTCTGCAAAAGTTTTTTTTAAATAATCATTGAAATAGATGAAATCATTTAAATAATCATTGAAATTGCTAATTTATTAACTTATTAAGTTAACTTACATATTTATAATAATAATTCGTATTATTGAAAATTTCAATATTATAAAAAATATTTTCAATAAATAATTTTATTTATTTATTATTATTTATTTATTAAAAAGTAATAAAATTTGTATTAAGATTTACAGATTTTCATTATTCTTTTTCTACAATAATATCAAAGTTCCTAATTATTCATTATAAATCATTTTATAGCAATAATAAATTAAAAAAATAAAATAACTACAGTAAAAGAAATAAATCAAAATATATAATATATGTAATATATTAATATATGAAAATAAAATTTATATTAATATATGAAAACTTCAATGTTAAATAGAAAATTAAAAAAGTATCATAAAACTTTAATGTTAAATGAGAAATTATGAAAAGTATCAAACAATCAA
>NW_006264260.1:34608-36398 GCF_000469605.1 Apis dorsata | reverse complement strand
ATATTATTATACATTGAGTAGATTGTATCTTTTGTTTTATATCTTATATATAATCTTTTTGAACTTTAATGAAAGATATATATTATAATAAAATAAGAAATAATAAATATATTATAATAAAATAGAAATAATAAATATTTCTGATTCTTTGTAAAATTATTATTTTATATATATTTTTCATGTGTGCATTATTTTTTTAATTTATTTATTTATATACTATTATTAATTGGAAATTACAATAATAATGTAATTATAAGCTAAATAATCTTTAGTAATCTAATGTAGTTGCAAAATTACAATAATAAAAATTATTTTTTATGATATAATTTAATAATTACGAGATATAATAATTTAATAATTAAATATTTTATAATTATTTTGTTATAATGTTTTTTTAGTTTTTATAAGATTTTATAAAATAATTATTTTATTTATAAAATAATCATATAAATATCAATTAAATAATCATTTTAAATTACTTTTTGCAATTTTATATTCTTATTGAATATAAAAACATCTTTATATTTTTTAAAACATTTTAAATTAAAAATCAATTTAAATATAATATATAGACAAAAATATTTGATTTTATTTTTAAAAAAATAATAGAAATAAATAATAATTTTAAAATTATCATCCATAAAAAAAGTATAAAAGATATGTATAGAAATGCAAATAATAGAAAAAAAAAAGAAAAAAACAACAAAAATTAAAATCAGATATATAAAATAATACATAAATAAATAGTCATTTAAATATTTCTCTTAGTTATATTATTATATTATTATATTTATTATATTTCTCTATAATAATGTTTTGTCTGAGAAAACGAGATATAATAATTTTTAATACTATTTATAAAATATGGATCGAATATTTCATTACATAATATAATATACTAAATGTTAATTAATATAATCCATGATTTTTGTCTATCCTATCTTAAAAAGTGCAATTTCCACTATCCAATGCATAGTTTCAGATTTGTTGAATCATAATTAATAAAGATGTTAACAATATTTTTTTAAAAAACAATTCATTTGTTTTTTGTATGGTTTTAAATCCTAGTAATAAAAAGAATTATAGAAATCTTTTCCATAAAAATTTTAATGAGAAAAAAAAATAATATGAATGAAGTTTTACTAAAGTTTTCTTTACAAAATATCTATATTAATAAATCTATGTTATTTTAATTGCTAATTACATTTTTTTGCTCAAATTATAAAGCTAATATAAGAATTTTTACTGTTATTATTTATAATTATTTTCATATTTATTTCGTATATAATAATTTTATATTTGTTGTGTTTCTTTACATTAATATCATTTATGATTTTTGCAATTTTAACATATATATATATATTGAAATAGGCAATGCACATAATATTTTATTTTGTATATTTGAATTGCTTCTCTTAAAAGTTTTTTATTATTTTTACTGTAAATAATTACATTAATTTTCAAATAATTCATTGTATAATTTATGTACATGCATAAAAAAAGTTATTTAAATAAAATAATAAGAGATTTTTATATTTTGTTGCTATAATATATGATCTTAAAAAAAATAAATTACATTTTAGTTTTGTAAAATGTAAAATGTCAAAATTTATTTCAAATTTATTTCAAATTTATATCTATATTGTTTAATGTATTTTAATATATACCATTTACCATATGCAAGAAGAAAAAATAAATTTATGTGATATGTAAAATATTGATGATTTAAAAAATAATTTTGATATAAAAATATTTTTTATAATATTTAATATATTCATAGTTTGATATTA
>NW_006264260.1:28510-33932 GCF_000469605.1 Apis dorsata | reverse complement strand
AATAATATATATAAACATATAATGTTAGATTAATATATATAATAAATAAATAACATTTTTATATAATTTTTAATATAATATTAATTTATTAATATTAATAAAATATTAGTAAGATACTTTTTTATAACTTATTATATTTATACAAAGTTTTTTATTTCTTCAATTAAATTAAATGAATATAATCTATAAATGAAAATAAAAAGAAAATATTATATGAAAATTTTTTACAAATACTTTGTTATAAAATTATAAACAAGTATTGAATATATTCTGAATATATATATAGAAATAAATTAAAGATAACGAAATTGTAATAATTTTAATTTTCATTTTAAAATGAAATTTCGAATTTTTTAATGTAGAATTTATTATACTATATATTTATGCATATATTTAAATGATATTTAACAAAGTTAAAAAAATTATAGACAAATGTTATATAACATTATGATATGTTATATAACATTTAGAGACAATTTTTACATATCATTTTTTTATTTTTATTTTAGATTATGTTTCAATAATTTGGATAAAAATTTTTATATCAAAAAATTCAATTATAATTTGAATTAAATACGTATCATAAAAAAAATTATTTTTTTATTAAATTATAATTAATTAAATTTATCATTATAAATACAAATATAATAAAATATTATATTTGTTAAAGGTATAAAAATTAATTAATGTATAATTTTATAATTTATGATATAATATATAATGACTTTTATTATAATATATTATAAATAGCAGTATATCAATAACAAATGAATTACTTTTAATCTACATGAAAAATAAAAAATTATAATTTTATTAAAAAATAAAAATATTGATATACTTTTTAAAAATATAATGGCTAAAATAGTAAATATGTAAGAAATAATTTTATATTATTTAGTTTATAAATAATTTATAAACATAAGTATATTTTTTTAATTTATTAATAGTTTTATACATAATATTTTTAAAAAATTATTTGATAAAACATTTAACAATAAAAAATATTTGTAATACCAGATTTTATTCTCCAGCAATATCAAATACTGATTCATTTTCATCATCTTTAGATAATTCATCATTATTTTTTAAATTAAAATCAATATTATCTTTGGAAATAGTTTCAACGAAATGTTCGGAAATAATTTCATTAATTTCGTTATTTTCAATAAATGTTTCTTTCTTCTCATCCAAATTTTCACTTTGTTTTGTCTAATAATTATAAATCATTAGNATATAAAATATTAAAATTCAAGAATTATATATATTAATTTAATAAAAATATTTATTTACTTTATCTAAAATTTCTTTACTTAAGAATTCTTTTGTTACAAACATTACCAAATCAATATTTTCTATATTTGGATTTTCTTTTATATTTGAAGTAGATTCTAATTTGTCAGGTATAGATTCCGTCCTTAATTTATTTATATGTTAATTTAATAACTTTTAATAATTTTATATAAACATATTATATATATGTATTTATATACATATAAAATAATTTTATACATATACATATATTTATATATATTTACATATACAAAATAATTTTTTCAATTATTTTAGAAAAGATTAAAAATATAAAATAAAAATTTTTTATAAAGATATATTTTTAAATGCTTTATATTATTATATATTTTGATTTTTATACATCCTAATGCTATAAAATTTATTATTGAAAAATTAATTAATCAGCTTTTGAATAAATTAGAGAAATAAAAATAAACTATTTTTAAAAGTAACTTTATTTAATTAAAATATATATAATAAAAAATTTGAAAATATAAGTATATTAATAAATATACTAATAAAAACAAAGTACAATCGCTAAATAATCATTTAATTAATAATTATTTAAATTGTTCAATAAATGAATATTTACGAAAATTTCATTACTACTTACGATTCAACAACATAATTTTCAAATTTGATTTGTCCTTTAATAAGTATATCCCTCAAAAAAAGAAACACTTCAATACAACTCATTGTTATTAGATCCCAACGACTATAAGGATACTACAAAATATACAATTTAAATTAATTAATGTACAAAATTAATATTTGATATAATTAAAATAAACATGTAAATTCTTAATATTATCTACATATTTAAAATTCATAAAATTTTTAAAATAAAATTTTAAAAATTAAATAAGAATTAAATTATTAAAAAAATACACTACCTTTAGTAAACATGTTGCATTATATTTTAAATCATAAATAGTTTCAAAAACTGCTCTTATTTTGGATTCTATTAATTTCAAAAAATGTTTCGCAAGATTAATTTTCAATCTTATTTTATGAAGCATTGTTTTTAATGATGCGAGACGGAAATGGATATTGCATTGCTCAGAAATAGTTTTTTCTATCAATATCATATATTCTCTTTGTTTTGCATCCTCAGGAATAGGAATATGTGATAAGTTTTTTTTTGCATTTTCTAATTTTTTGTTTATATATTCTAATATTATATTTTGTATTTTTGAAATTTTTATATTATCTTTTATAAACATAGATTGTATACCCAATTTTTCCTTATAATTAATTTGTGATTTTCTACATAACAACAAAAACATAAACAAGAAGAAAGAGATATAAACATCTATAAATTAATTGATATAAGAAATTTATTAAAATTATATTGAAATTATATTATAAATATATAGATAAATTACTTTTAATAATAAAATCTAAGAAATATAATATAATGTAATATAGAAAAATAATATACAGTTATAAATATGGGAAATATCATTTGCTAATCCTTTTGATTAAACAAAAAAGTATAAATACTTTTTATGAATAAATCAAATAAATATATTGTTAATATTATATAATATTATAATATTACTGTTAATTAGTAAAAACTATTATTACTAATTAATAAATAAAAAATTTACTAAATAATAAATATGTTTAATTTCATTTAATAAATTGTTTCTATAAATTGATTATTAATAAAAAATATTTCAAATGCAAATATATAAAAAAAGAAAATATTTTAAATTACATATTCAATGTAAAATGATAAAATTTAACTTATACTTTAAATAAAGTTCAGTATCCATTTTTGATGAAATATTTTCAGAAATTTGTAGTAATTCATGTTTCAACATAATATTTTCTCTCATCAATCTTTGATTTGGTAAATTTATATGTTTATTAACTTGCATTTGAAATTGTGCTGCCAAATCAAGAAGACAATCGTACATTTCATTTTTAAGCCTAAATTGAAGAAATTTTATAAATCATTTTTTTACAACAATTTTTTTCAGTAATCATACATTATAAAAAAAGTAGCTTTAATCTTAATTTTGATATTATTAAAGATATCATCTTGATTATTTATATTTATATATATACACATTGTGGCGATTGTTACTCAAATGTATAAAAAATAAATTAATATTATATCAGTTAATATTTATCCATAGAAAATATTAGAAATTGTGAAAATAAAATATAAAACTTTTATCATTATAATTTTCATTTATTATACATTTTGAATACCAATCATTGTAATGTTTGTAGAAACAGATAAATTTAAAAATTAATACACATATTATTCAGATATACATATATATATATATACAAAATTCAATATGATAATTATCATTTAGAAATATTTCAAAAATCAACAAATTATGATGAAAAGTTATTTATGAAATGATATATAATTGCATATACTATGTTAAAATCAAAATGATAAGCTATTTTTTCTTATAATGCATAATTATCTTTTTTCTTTTATTTTCTTAATTCATGATAAAATAAATAAAATCAATTTTTGATAATATATAAATTGAATAAAATTTTTATACATTTCTTTATCAAATTCAATTTTTCGATTAACAATTTCTATAGTTTCTTTTACTTTCTTTTCATTTTTTATCATTTGTTCCTCATTCTCTTCAAGTTTTTCTTGTAACACATTTTGCACTCTTTTAAAATCTTGTAAAACATTAATTTCCGCATCTGAAAAAATTTTTTTTTATGATAACGATAGTTTGACAATATAAAAAATCAAAAAATGAAATAAATAAAAATAAAAATAATAAAGAAATAAAATAATGAAAAATAAAATATATTTAAGTTACTTAGAACTTTGGCTTGAGAAATTAATTGAAATTTCGTTTTTTTATAATTTTGATTAAATAATTCCTTTTTCTCTTCATATAATCGTTGATTTTCTATTCTATCATTTTCTATAGTATTGATTTTATTTTTTAAACTTTCTACCAAACTATTTTGTGTTAAAAATTGCTTATTTAAACTTGTAATTTCTTCAATTGTTTCTGTATCTATTGTAGCTGAAAGTTCATTTGTAGTTTCGATTTCCTCTAGCAATTCCTCATTTCTTTCATCTAACCTAAATATTAACTTTAATTATGATCTTTAATGTTATCAAAAAATTTATATTTTTCTTATATTAATATTAAACACAAAACAATATAGCAAAATACAAAATTTATTTATTAATAATAAAATTCAATTTCATTTTGTTTATTTTACCTGTTTATTCTAGATTCAATATCTGCGATTTTAATAGTATAAAAAGTTTTTTGCATATTAATAATTGTTGGTTTCTTTTCATCATCTTCATATGATTGTAATTTTGTTGGTAATGAAATATTTCCTTTATCCTTCCCATGTAGATCCACCATTTTTTCGTATTTTTTTTATGAATATAATATATTTAAAAAATAAAATACACCTATATAAATAAATATAAAAAGAAAAATTAATAATGAATATAGATTTGTAAGTATTTATTACAATTATTTGTGTGAATATTATTACAATTAAACCATATTATATCAAATTTTAACAATTTGCTATCAAATACTGCATTATTCCGTTACAAAATTCAGTATTATCTTAAACTTTATAATATTATTATATAGTCATTCCAAAAATTAAATTTTATGGTATAAATATTCACTTATAATATTAATATGATTATTATCAATAATTATAAATAATTATAAATAATTATATTTATATAATTTTATTATTTAAATTGTTTCATAATTTTAAATGTGTAATATACATATATATTACTTGATAAATCTATTTGTATAAATAGTGTTTATTATGGAAAATTCATTTTGATCAAAAGGAATCTAAACATCATTTAGGTAATTAAATTTCTTAGAATGCATAAAATTATATATTTTTAATTAAACATTTTTTTTTAAATAAATTTGAAAAGAAAATATCTAAAAGTTTTTTCTAATCATGCTTTTTTAAATAAATATATCAATAATAATGATAATAAATTAATACATTCTGTTTAAATAGTTTAAATGTTAAATAAATTAATTTTATATTTCATATTTTTTAATTTTTATTATGTACATAATAATTAATGTATAATGTATAGTGTATAATTATGTATAATTATGTAATAATATAATAAAAA
>NW_006264260.1:25934-28397 GCF_000469605.1 Apis dorsata | reverse complement strand
ATAACAATTAATTATTAATAATAATATTTATTTTAATTTTAGCTCAGTGAAATATATAATTTTATTTATTTTTTTTCATTTTTTTAACATATAGTAAATGTAAATACTTATTATATAGTTTATTAAATTTTTAATATTAAATCATGTTTATTTGCAGGTTATGTTATTATTGGAATATATATATATTATATATAATATATATATATATATATATATATATATTTGATAAATGATAAATTATTATTTAATATCAAATATATAAGTTTTTTATTTCATTTTAGTTTTAAATTTTTATCTATTAAATTTCTGAAATAACTAATATTTATACAATTTGGAGCTAATTTCAATTATTTAATACATAAAGCAATGTAATAATACACAAAATTTTTTAAAGAAGTTATTAAACAGCTGAGTAGGAATTATTAAATACATAACATATTTTTGAGATCATTGATATAATAATTGTAAAGCATTATTTATTTAATATGAAAAAATATTTTTAAATATTTTTTACTCATAAATATTAATTTATGTGATAACCGAAGATGTGCATTGTCGTGTTTCAATGACGTAACTTTATCTTTATGTTACCAAAAATCGTATTCGTTCTTCAAACAGATTTTTTAAAATGTATTCAAGAATATCTTTATCAAGCTGTTCAAATTAAAAGTAAGAATCTAAAATTATTTCAATGTAATTTATTTTTTTTTTATATATATTCGTAATATTCATTGAAATTTAGGTTACAATACAAAAATGTTACAACACAAAAAACTTTTATATCAAATATTGTTGAATATTAAGAATGACGTATTTTTAAAACTGATTTTTATATTTAGGATAATATATACATAGAATAAAAATTTTATTTTATAATTATAAAGCAATAGTAATAGATTTAAAATAAAATTTATTATCCAAACATTTTTATTATATATATTTTTTTTATTAAAAATAACTTATTAATGATTTAATATTATATAATTTGGTCATATATAATATGTTAATAGAAAAATGTATAATTTAAATATATAATTTAAAAATGAAATAATGAAATAATAAATAAAATATTAATTATTTCTTATCTAATTAAATATTTTAATATTTTGAGATATATCTTATAAATGAACAAATATTAAAAATGAAATATATTAATATTTAACTATTTATTTTATATTTGAATATATTAGTTATATTATAATTATTGAAAAAAGAAAAATAATTATGTATTTATATGTATTAATAAGCTATTTATTTAAATTAAATTTTATTTTTTATTATATTTTTATTATAAATACATTTATATATATATATATAATAAAATGTAAACTTATTTATATTTTTATAATTTTTACAAGAATGAAACAAAAATTGGAAGTCTTCTATTCTCTTCTAAAATATGATACATAAGAAAAATGAGGAAAATGAGGATCAAATATTTTTTTATATTTGTAAATCTGAAAAAAAAAGTTCTTTTAAAATTGTATTTTAAACTTTTTAAAATAGTATAAACTTAATAATATATAATATAGTATTTTTTATCAATTTTTTTTTATTTTTGATTATTTGTGACAAATTATTAAGAATGTTTATTAAGAATTAATTATATTATTTAAACTTTCTTTTGTTTTTTTGCAAATATATTCTTTAATTTTTGTAATATTATTAATTTCTAGTTTCTTCAAACTTCTTTCTTTAACTTCTATTATAATTGTTTTATTATAATTGTTTTTATCAGAATATAAAATTAGGTTTTTGTTAAGATTACTATTAGGATATAAGGATAAAGAATTAGGAGAACTATTTTTTAGCAGAAGAATTCTTATTAATCTAATAAAAATGTGATTTGAGAAATCAATTTATAAAATTGATTTATTATCATGGTTAATTTTAAATTTTAATTTCAACACTATTAAAAACTTATATTTTATATTCTTATAAAAAAAGCTTATAATCAGAAGAAACCAAAAATTAATAATAATTTTAAAAATTAAAGAATTAATAGAACACAAATTTGAACGAAAATAATATAAGAAAGTTTAACTAATATAATTAATATTCTTGGTGATTATTGATCACAAATAATTAAAAATAAAAATTGATTAAATAAATATAAGAATATTAAAATTACATATTGAATTCATATTTATTAATAATTTAAAATATAAGTTTAAAAGAACATTTTTTTCTTTTTTCAAATTTATAAAAATAATTTTTTTTTATTTCTTATTTTACATTATTACATTATAAAAAGATGTAATACTTTTTCAAAATTTGTTTCATTTTTGTAAAAATTATGAAAATATGGATAAGTTTATAGTTACAACATTATATTTTGTTTGTATATAGAATGTTAATATATTCATGGATATTTTTAAAGGATTTATTCTAGAAATTAAAACAAATAAAAATTGATATAAAAAAATTTGCTTTTAATCTATTTATTAAATTATTAACAATTCA
>NW_006264260.1:23351-25446 GCF_000469605.1 Apis dorsata | reverse complement strand
TCTAAATTTTTCTGCAAATATATAAAACTCTATTAAATATTTCATATAAATATATCTTTTTAAATCAAATTATTTTTTCATATTAATTAATTAATATTAATTATATATTAATATATTAATATAATATTAATATAATATAATAATTAAAAATATAATTTATCTTTTTTTTTTAGAAAAATCATTAGTTTAGAAGATATCTTAATCTTAATATAATATAAAGTAATTATAATATGTATGTATTATATAAAGTAATAATAGTTTGAAATTAAATTAAATCTGTTAAATTAAATCTAGATGTAATAATCCGATATAAGTAATTAATTAGTTTTTATGTTCAATAGAATGAGCAATATTTTTTGATAAATTAGTAACTAATATGATTGTTTATGATTTATTTTTGGAAAATGTGAATAATTATTATTAAATCATCAAAATTTTAAAGAAATATCCATATTATTATATTAGAATATATCCATATTACTAATTTTGCAATATTAAAATTAAAATATTAATCAATGAATAATGTCCTAAATCAATGACTTTTTATTACAATAGTTTACAATATAGTTTAATATTTTTTTTAAGAAGTAATAAATTATATTGTTTGGAATAGAATTATATATGGAATAGAATTATAATTCAACTAGAGAAAATATATGTCACTTTCATGAGCTTTAGATATCCTTCTGCAGAAAAACTGACATTAGATTATGTTTTCTTTAATACTATTTAATATTTGAATTATTTTTTTATATAGAGAATAGTTTAATAATTTTTACTTTATACTTCTTTTTATTTTTGTTTATACTATACTATACTATACTATATATATATATTATATTTTTTATTTTTAAGATTACTTATTATATAAATATAAATATAAAGATATAAAATTATGTAATGAAGTATAAAATTTGTTTTTTTTAATTCTTATACTACAAAACTATTATGATATAATAATTTAATTGATTAATTAAAATATTATGATTTTAAAGAAATAATTATTTTTTCTTTATTTATATCAAGATCAGCTGATTAAAAAAAGTACAATCAAAATATAAATTGAAAAATGAAGTTACGAAAAGAGTTAATTTTACTTTTATTGGTAATGTCTGTTACTTCGGAATCAGTCATTTCCAAAAAACGATCTGATACTTCTGAAGAAGAAACAGAAGAAGATGTTAGTTTAGAAGAAAATGCATTTGAACATTTGCAAGAATTAAAAGCTTTACATGATACAATTCTGAAGATTGTACCAGCTTCTGAACCATATCTCAATGATAAAATCATAAAACAAAAAGAGGAGACAGAAAATGAACTAAAAACAAAGGATGAAAATCCTGTAATGAAGAATGTTTGGATGAAAGCAATGATAGCTCAAACTAAGAATATAGATTTACCAAATAATAATTTAAGAATTGAAGAAGAAGATAGTGAAGTATGGAATGATGAAGAGCAACTTGAAGCATTTAATGAAGAAACTCAGGAACCACTTACTCCAGAACAACAAGAAGGTATTTAAATTAAAATTTATTAAAATGTTTTTATAATTAATTTATATTGAGTTAGAATTTGTTATTAGAATAAATTTAAGATTAGCCATTATTAAAATAAATTCTTATTTAAATAATTATTAAAATGAAATTATTATTTGTATAATAATGTAAGATAAATTAATAAGATAAATTATTTTAATATTTATATTTCATTTGCTATTTAGATATTTGATTGCAAAAATATAAAAATATTTTTCTGTAATGGAATTTTTTTTAATAGAATTTTTATTCTTCAAAGCAAATTTTCTTTTGTATATAAATATATTTTTTTTTATTTTTGATTTATGCACTTCTTAATCTAAGAATCTACATTACATATAAAGAATTTTATTATTTATTTATTTATTAATTTATTTATATATTTTACTTATATATTATTATTATTATTAATTTTTATTTTTTATTATTATTTGAAGTAAATAAATAAAAAATTAATAAATAATCATTTGAAAATAATTTATTTCTAATATCTATATAATAATAATAAAGTTTCAAAGAAATTTTATTTGCAAATATTATTTATTCTATTTATTTCTAAT
>NW_006264260.1:21051-23220 GCF_000469605.1 Apis dorsata | reverse complement strand
ATTTATTTAAAATAATTATTTGCTCTTTTTATTTTTATTTTTATTTCAAACAAAAAATGTTCATAAATGTTCATAAATAGATTTCAATGTTATAAATTTTCTAGATAGATTCTCTAGATCTAATTTCTTAGATATATTACTTTGATAATATATATATATTTAATATAATATAAAATTATTTAATGATAATATAAAATTAATATTTTTATTCTTTATAATAAAAAATATAATAAAATTTTTATTCTTTATAAATCAACTCTTAGATAATATATGTTAGAACATATGTTTGTAAATTTAATTAGTATTTAGTTTTTCTTTTTTGTTTTTATATCTTAATAACAAAAATCATACCATAAATCTTAGAATTTTTAATTATTTCAGATTATATTTCTCAATGCTAAATTTATTTATGGGTTTTTTAAATATATTATTCATATATTCATATTTTTTTGGAAAAAAAAATACAAATTATTAAAAACTTTGGATGAGAAATTTTACAAGCCTAATAAATATTATAAATAGATATTACAACACATATATAAGCATAAGTATTCACAAAATAGCTTTTATTGAATCAATTAATTATAATATAAGGAAATTGAATTAGTAAAAATATATAATAGTTCATACTATTCAATAGTTCATACTATTAGGCATAAGTATATTAAATATATAAAATATATAAAAAATATAAAATGATTCAATGATTTTATGCACTTTAAATGAAATAAATTTTTTTAAATTTTCAGCGGAGCTAATATTTAAGAAGGCACAAAGTCTCTTAAATGCTACACGCACAAATAAAGAAGAAGCTTATAAGTTATTAACATCTGCAGCAATTCTTGGACATCGTGAAGCTTGGTCTATGATAGCATGGGCTCAATTATTAGGAACTCAATCTGGTTCAGCTTCTGGTCAAGATATTCCAGCAGCTTATGAGATATTTAAAGAACTTATTGAAACTGGTTTACCATCTGCTCATATGGTTTGTAAATTATTATTTTTTATTATCATGAATCATTATTTTTATTGTTTAAGTTTTTAATAAAATATAGTTTATAAATTAATAAAATATTCATGATATTATTAATATTGATAATATATTATTTATAGGGTATGGGCTTTTTATATGCAACTGGTTTAGGTGGAGTACAAGCTTCACAAGCAAAAGCATTGCTTCATTACACAGCAGCAGCTCTTGGTGGAGATACTCGTGCACAAATGGCTTTAGGTTATCGTCACTGGGCTGGAGTTACAACTCCAGCTTCATGTGAAAGAGCTTTAGATTTTTATCGTAAAGTAGCCAACAAAGTTGCAGAAGAAGTTTCTCTCAGTGGAGGTCCAGTTGTTCAGAGAGTTAGACTTCTAGATGAACAAGAAAATCCTGCATATAGCTCAGGAATCTTTGACCAAGATTTAATAGAATATTACCAATTATTAGCAAAAAAAGGAGACATACAAGCTCAAGTGGGATTAGGACAATTACATTATCAAGGTGGAAGAGGTGTACCATTAGATCATGAAAGAGCATTACAATATTTTCAACATGCTGCTGATGCTGGAAATCCTCTTGCTATGGCTTTTTTAGGAAAAGTAATAAATATTAAATTTTTATTGAGATTTATTTTTATTATTTATTGAGATTTAAGTTATTTTCCTGAATTCTCTTTTATATATATATTGAATAATAATTTATTATTTTATTATTATTGTATATTATGTTTATTGTATATTATGTATTATTGTATATATATTATACTTATTATATGTGGAAATAATATTGAATAATATTGAATTAATGTTAATATTAAAATTGCTTAATTATTATATTATACTTAATATATTTTTTTATAGATTTATTTAGAAGGCAGTGATATAGTAAAACAAGATAATGAAACAGCATATAAGTATTTTAAAAAAGCTGCTGAGCTTGGAAATCCTGTTGGACAAAGTGGTTTAGGACTTATGTATCTTTATGGAAGAGGAGTCGAAAGAGATACCGCGAAAGCTCTTCAGTATTTTAGTCAAGCTGCAGAACAAGGATGGGTTGATGGACAACTTCAACTTGGCAACATGTATTTTAGTGAGTTTTAGAAAATTAATTTTATAAATTCATATTTTTTTTTTATTTTTTAATTATATATATATAATATTATATATTATATATAT
>NW_006264260.1:19024-20756 GCF_000469605.1 Apis dorsata | reverse complement strand
ATAATTATTTAATTATAATGTAATATTAAATAATTATTAATATTAAATTTATATAATTAAAATATATTTTAATTATATAAATTTTAATATAATAATTAATATAATTAAAATATTATATTTTAATTATATAAATTTTAATATAATAATTAATACTTATATTAATATTGCTAAAAAATTACAATGCTAGAAAATTTATGGATAATAAGAATTATATGGAAATTATATAGATTATAGTGATTTTATATAGATCTATATTGATATGATAATTTAAAATATTTCATTATATTTTTCGCTATTATTTTATTATTATATTATATTATTATATTATATTTTTTATCCATTCAAAGTTTTAATCTATTTTATTATAAATTATCCTTAGATCATAGAATTATTATATATAATAATAAACATAAATACTTAGAAAATCGAAAGTCAAAATAAATAAATATTTTACCAAATTATAACCAGATTATATACATATAATCTATATACTTTTTTTAAAACAAATCTTGTTTGTAGAATTTTAGTTTTTTTAATTTTTTTGTTATATTATATATTATATATTATATAAAGTAACATCTTTTATTAGAGCATTTTTTATTTTAGAAAATATTTTTTATTATATTTTTTATTATATTATAATTTTGAATATATAATATATAAGTTATAATAATTTTAAGTGAATAGATGAAGTGAAATACAATAGCTAAGTGAAATACAAATAAAAGAAAAATAATGAATTTAAAATAATATTTTGATAGTTATGTGATATTAATATATAATAAATTTATTCTAATAGTTCAATTGTTTGATAGGTGGCACAGGAGTAAGACGTGATTATAAATTAGCCAACAAGTATTTTAGTTTGGCTAGTCAATCTGGTCATGTTTTGGCATTCTATAACTTGGCACAAATGCATGCTACTGGTACAGGCATGATGCGTAGTTGTCCAGCTGCTGTTGAACTTCTGAAAAATGTTGCTGAAAGAGGCAAATGGAGTGACCAATTAATGATTGCTCATACAGATTATAGAGAGGGTAGAATAAATGAAGCTTTTGTCAATTACGCTCTCCTTGCAGAGATGGGTTATGAAGTAGCACAGAGTAATGCTGCATTTATATTGGATAAAGGAGAGATTTCAATACTATCAGAAGAAGAAGGATTGGTTAGGGCACTTGCTCTATGGGCTAGAGCTGCTGCTCAAGGATATTCTGCTGCTCAGGTATTTATTAATTATTGATTTTTATAAATGTCTGTAATAATACAATAAATATAAGGTTATCTGTTCATGAACTATTGCTTCATCAAGACACATCTTAGATATAATGCTTACTATACATAAAAAGAGAATATAAAAAAATGGCTAATCCTCCATGAAGTAACAATAATACACTTCATTTGTCATGATTTTAATAAAAATTATTGATTACTAGACATACATTGTTAAAGTTCATAAATAATTTTATTGATTATTATATCAATGAATATCAATGAATATCAATGAATTTTATTTCACTCATATTTTTGAAAAGAAATATGAAAAATATTTTAATTATAAGTATTTATATAATTATACATTATCATTATAATTATTAAATTTCATTTTATTGCTTTTAACATTTTTCTATTTATTATAAAATAAGGAATTCATTATACAAATGATTTAATTATAAAATAAATTTTTTAATGCATTATTTGTTTTTTTTTTTGTTATTTTTTGTTTTTTTTTATT
>NW_006264260.1:13977-18963 GCF_000469605.1 Apis dorsata | reverse complement strand
TTCAATTTTTTTATTATTATTTATTATTATTATTTTTTATTATTTAATATATATTTGAATAAAATAAAATATAATTATTCTAGAACTTCGAAAATTAGCCAAATTATATTAATAATTCATAAATAATTTAATTATATTTGCATATATTTTAAAATTTTATTCATTCTATTCATTTTCATATATTNTTATTAGCATATATTATTATAATATAATTTATAATATAATAAAATCACTAAAAATTATATATGTTATAATTTTATAATATATTTTAATTTTATATATATATATCTGAAAAATAAATTTAATTTATTTCGTGATATTTATTTTTTCTATTTTTATTTTTTAAAAATTTAGAATTTCAATACAAAAATTTCAGAAATAATTTTAAAAAGTTATTTTAATAACAAAATTTTAATAGATTAATAAAGTTGTATTAAATTATATGTATTTTTACTTATAAGAAATTTATAATGATAGGTCAAATTAGGAGATGCTCATTATTATGGACGAGGAACAAAAGTTGACTATGAGGCTGCAGCTAGCCATTATCGATCAGCTTCTGACCAACAACACAATGCTCAAGCAATGTTTAACTTAGGATATATGCATGAACGTGGCTTGGGTTTGGCAAAGGATCGACATCTAGCCAAACGATGCTATGATCTAGCAGCTGAAGCTAGTCCAGATGCAAGAATTCCTGTAGCACTGGCACTTATTAAGCTTTCATTTCTTTTTGGATTGGATTATCTACAAGAATTTAATCTTGCTGATCACTTAAATAAATGGGATCAGCTTTTAGGTCAAAATTGGGATTTATACCTCATTGGATTACTTACAGGCATGCTTAGTTTAATTATTTATTTCCGCAGACCACAACCACCACCTCCACCTAGAATTAACTAATTTTTAATTATTTTTTCCGAGTCCATTTCTCTTTATCTTCTAGATGAAATGAAGTTTGTTACTGATGGTTCATAAATACATGCACATGTGTGCATATTGAGATGTTGTTTTCATTAAATCACCTTGTTTGCATAAAATTTTTTAAAATACTTGTGAATAATATATATTTCAAAAGTTTTTATTTTGCGTGAAGATATATAAATCAATATTATCGATCTATTTATTTTATCAAATTTTAAAGTTATAATTATAATAATTTCTATATGATATTTTGAATAATTTTAACTTTAAAAATATACAGACTTTTGTTTTCTGTATATATGTATATATAAAAAGTAAAATTTTTAGAGAAATTGCAAAATTTTAAATATTTAATATTTATTTAGTTGTATAAATTATTTTTTTATTAAATGAAAATTATTTGTGAATTAATTTGGAATAGATTTTTATTTGGTTAGATTTTAATTTTTTCTTGATGCATAATATAATTCAAAATAGAGCGTATAAATTATTTTCTTCAAAACTACTATGGATATCAATATTTTTTAAATAGTTGATAGAATCTAATAATATAGAATGTTTTAATAGATTAGATATATAATAAAATAAATAAAAAATTAATTATATTATTATATATATTATTATTCCATTTAAAAAAAATGACAGAGAATTTTTTAATTTCAAGATACACTTCAAAAGTTCATTATTATTCATTTTAAATCTTAGTATTTAATTTTTATTTATAATTTATTAATCTAATGTTATTAATTTTAATATATATAAAAAAAATGATAGAAAAAATTTTTTGAATTTTGAGATACATTTCAAAAATTCATTATATTATTATTCATTTTAAATCTTGATATTTAATTTTTAGCATTATTTTTAGTATTTAATGCGAAAAGCATGTCGACACAAGAAGTAGTTTTGAAAAAAATAGATTATAACAAAACCTTCTATGTATTTTTATATTATTTTGAAAAAAAGAATAATTGAAGAAATATACAAAGTGTTAATATATTCGTAGAATCTTTTATCCGGAAGATTGATTCTAAAGATAAAGTCAAAACAATACAGAAATTGATATACAAAAATATGATTTGAAACATAAACTTCAAATTATAAGCAATTTTAATTTGTATTAGATGAAAATAGATGTGAAAGATGAAACAAAATGAAAGGCAAAAATAGGGCAAGATGATGATAATATTGATGATGATGATAAATATAGTTGTTTTATTTCATTGCATATATCTCGCTTCGTCTAATATCTAAGTTGCTTATAACTCAATAAATAAATTTCAACCAAGACATTTTTGTATATCAATTTTTATGCTTGTATGCATATTACATATAGAATCAATTCATCAAAGATATTCCATTAATATACAAAATGTCCCATCGTGAATGAATGACATAAAAACAAAAAAGATTCATAAATATATGCTCTATTTGACTTTGTTATAATGAATTTCTTTTTCAACATTTCTTCAACATACTATTCTCATTTTTTTTCATAAAAATGTTCAAATGATATATATATATTAGGGTGCCCCATAAATTTTTTTTGCACAATGCTAGGAATGACTTTAATTGATTATTTTTATATGAACATGCAGGCTTATCTATTATCTATTAAGTTTATGGTCTTAGTCATCCCAAAGCTCTTTTAACGTACGTTTCATTGGTGATATAGTTTCTTTTAAAACTTTTTTCTTCACTATTTAATATAGCAAAGAAAGCATTTGCGGTATTATGTTTTATTGTTTTAAAAAAAGTAATAGTGCAAATGATACTGTAGACGAGATTTGTACTATTTACGGGAATAGTGTTACAATTATTATATCCGTAATTTATTTAAGAGATTTAGAATTAGCAATTTTGACTTGAAAGATGAAAGCAACAGCCGTCAAGTAACGATTAATACGGATCTTATCAAGGCCATATTTGTTAAAAATCCGCGATATAGTATGCAAGAGATAGTGAATGCCACTAACATTTCAAGAAAAACGGTAGATAATCACCTGACTAAGATAAGATATGTCAATCGATGTGAAATTTGAGTTTTATTGAGATCAACTTTATAAACTGCGTCTTTATATGCGATTTCCTTCTCCAACGATATGAAAGAAATTTTTTTTTTAAAGAGGCTTGTCACTGGAGACTAGATTTGGATTTTATATCAAAATGTACATCAAAAACGCATATTGATTTGAAGACAATAAATCTTCAATTGTCACGAAGCCTGGATTTCAGAAGAAAATTTTTTTATCCATTTGGTGGGATTGGAAAGGTGTAGTCTACAGTGAGCTTCTTTCTTAAGGTGAAACAATCAATTTTGAAAAATATTGCAATCAGATTTTTTTTCATTAATAAATTGAAAGACACCATAGCAGAAAAATGGTCAAAATTGGCGAACCGATGAGAGCATCACGATAATGCAAAACCGCATGTTGCATTGATTGCAAGAGAAAAACTGAGTTTGATTAGGATGTTCTATCGCATCTTCTCTCCAGATCTTGCTTTATCCGATTATTACTCGTTCCTATTATTAAAGAATTCTCTCTATGATAAACGGTTCTTTCATAAGCGAAATAAAAACGCATCTCGAGGAATATTTTGCAAATAAATCCCAACAATTTTGAAAAAAAAGAATAATGAGACTTTTTGAGAGATGGAAGAAGATGAGCAGAACGGTTCATATATAACGCAATAAATTAAACAATTATCGTGTATTCATTTTATATCAAAAAAAAGAAACTTATGAAACATCCTAATATAATAAAATACCTTATGATGAATTTTAAATAACCTCATAGATAAAAATCTATTAGATTTAAATCGGGCATATAAACAGGGTATAGGAAATAAGATTTTCTATTATTTAGATTATTTAAATATTTATTATTATATTCTATTTATTTTGAAATTGTTCATTTAAAAATTATCTCGCTACTTAATTAAAATGGAGCCTTTTCCTATCATATGCAGTAAATGATATCAAGTAATACATTTGTTAACATTATATTAAAATTTGTACATAGAAAATTAACTAAATTAATTAAGATAGAATTAATCTTATAAAGAGAAAAAACACGATTAAAATATTTATTATTCATGTCTATATATTTAAACTAAATTTTTGGTTTTTTTTTTGATGTCATTTTTCTGATGAAATGATTTGATGTAAATTCTTTTTAAAAATTTATTACATTGTTTTTGGTGAATTCAACTTTATCAGTAAATATATCAAATTCAGAATTCTAATCAAATATTTGAAAAAAAAATATGCCAAGTATAAAGAATTATTTTAAATTTAAAGTTGTTTTTTTAAAAATCTCTAAATTCGTTGTATGGATACAATTTTCTGCTATTGTTATTCTCCAATGCTGTCTTTATCATTTCTATGAATGCGATTAAGAATTCGTTTTTCTAAATTTGTTAATTTTTAAGCATGATTAATATTAAAATTTTTATCAATACCAATATTTTTTTTTGGAAGAATTCACGAAAATAATAGAATTTATGTTCTATTACATAGACATTTGCTCGGAAAAACGATTTTATATATAAATGTTTTATTTTAACAATATTATACTGGACATATATTAGGTATCTATCTACTATTTCTTAAAAGAAATTTAAGAAATTAAAGAAAGTTTTCATTTTCATATATGAATTCTTATCATTCTTATGATTAATGACTAATGACTGTTATATAAGATAAAAAGAAATTTATAGAATTATAATATAGAATTTATACAATAAAATTCGAGTTCATTTACAAATAATGGAATTAAATTTGCTCATCATTCGATAAAATTATTTTAACATAAAATTTTTATATTTTAATACAAAATTAAAGTCAAATAGGATATATATTTATATGAATTTTTTTTTTATTTTTTTCATATAGATTTATTCACTAAAACGATTTTTTGATGTAATGGAATATTCTATATTAATATATAAATATATATAATAATATATAATCAAAAAAAAAATAATCAAAAATATTAATGTATAAATATTTATGAATGGATATGATATTTGAAACAGAAAAAATTGTTCATATTTAATAAA
>NW_006264260.1:2110-13624 GCF_000469605.1 Apis dorsata | reverse complement strand
AAATATTTTATTTGATGATTATAAATTTAAATTATAAATATTTCTTTATCTTTTTCAATGTTAATAAATATATTATTCATTATTATTTAATAAATTTTATTACAATTTTTAAGAATTAATATTATATTAATATAATAGTGCATTTTATAAATATATTTTATAAGAAGAAATATCTTTAATGATAATAATGAAAAAGAAAATATATAATGAAAAAAATATAAGTTATGGTCAATCTCATAAAAACATATTTATTTATATTTCTTTGTAATTTATTTGTTAAATAAGAATATAATAAAATTTTTTTATAATATAAGAAATATATATCAAACAATATAGTTTTGCATTTAGTTAATAATTAATTCAAACTTTTTCGTTGTTAATTATATCTTTATATGATGTTTTCCATAAATTTTTCGCTATATATTATGAATAATGATTCAAATTATGATTTATACAACTAATCTCCTTATAATATTACATTTATTTGTTTACAAACTCTTTTGACTTATATATATGATTATATATATGAATATAATAACAGTTATAAATTTTAATATTTTTAAGTAATAACATAAAAAAATCTCTATAAATTTCTTAACATAGATATCATGTATTATGAATTATTCAATATTACATTGAATTATTCAATACATCAATATTATTTGTTTCTAAAGTATTTCTATAATTTTTAAGTTTTTTTTCTATTTTGTGATTGCTATAAAAAATCATTATAAATCTTTAGAAAATATCGAAGTTTAAGTAAAAAATTTTAAATTTTTCTGATTGCTAATAAAATCCATATTAAAAATAGAAAACTATTAATTTGATATTGCATATACAAATTTCTTTTGTTAAATTATATTTCTTCATAGCGGTAACAATCCTTTGGAAAAATCACTTATTCAAATTTTAAAATTTAAAAATTTTTTCTGGAAAATGTTTGATTAAAACTAATTTTAAAGAAGAAAAAGCTTATTCATTAATCGTTACTATTTTTAAACTTATCGATCAAAGTAATCGTACTATTAATCGTTCATTAATCGTACTATTTTTAAACTTATCGATCAAAGTAAATATATTTTTCATATATATTTTTCAATGTATATGAATACAAATCGCGAAAAAAACGAATCTTAAATAATTGTATTAATTTAATAATTTAATAATTAAAGTAATTGTATTAATTATCTTTAATACATTGGATTTGTATTCAAAATATATAAAAATCAAATAAAAAAATCGTATAAAATAATTTGTAATTTAAATTAATATTTAATTTTTTAAAATATCTTAATTTAATCTTTTTAATATATTTTTCATAATATATGCTTATGTGATATTGATTTTTTCAACAATTGTATATATCGAAAATCATATATAAAAAAAAAATAATTTCAATATTATTTCAATATATTAGAAATATAGAAATTTATTTTATTTTATTACTATTAAATTAGCAATTATGATAGTGCAAATATATTAATAATAAACAAAAAAAAGGTAATAAAAAAAATTTCTAAATTTACTTTATTATAATTATTATTGTAATTTATTTTCTTATGAATGTAAATAATTGTTTTTTATGAAGAATGTATATAAGAAGTTACTAAGAAAGTATTCAAAAATATTCTCAAATATTAATGCAAATATTAATTTAAATGCAATAAATTAATATATGTACGCATAACTATTCTGTTATGAAATTATATTTAATTTATTAGCAAAAATGTAACTTACAAATTTTACTTAATATTTTGTTACAAAATTATTGAAGGATTTGTTACTAAATTATACAAAAAAATTTTTGAATAATACGTTAAGAAGATTTCCAAGAGGAAATATTTAAAATGAATTATCGTATTCTTTCTCGTTACCATGGAATTACAAAATAATTGATTTAACAAGAAATATCATCGCGTACTATTCCTTAAAGTGACGTGCAAATTGTTCGTGTATAATCATAAGTAGAAACTGATTGATAAAAAATGCAAGCTAAAAAAAAAAAAGTCAAAACTAAAAAAGTAAAGAGAAAATATTTGGATGAAAAAGAAACTTTGTCTTATGAACAAGAGATTTTGGATAATAATAGACAATTAGCACGGTAAATATATATATATATATATATAAATGCATAGATTTATAAATACTGATTTTTTTAGATTCACATATATTGATATTTATTAAAGTTATTGAATATACAATGTGTATATATATACATATGTGTATGAATATATGTATATATATGTATATACATTTAATAAGTAAGAATATAAATGAATTTAAATGAATTTAGCAAAATATCAATTAAATTACAATCGATTTTATTATTTATTTCTTCTCAGATAGCATAAAAACATTCCATATACGTGACTTAAAAATATTTAAATACTAATATATCTTTAATTTTAATAATCTATTTTAATAATCTATTTGTTAAAAAAATTATGAAAAAAATAAATTCAAATTTGTTTTTTTTTGATAAATAAATACATATTTATTATACTTTATTAATATATAACTTATTTAATTAAGTTGACATATAAAATAATATTAAAAATTAAATGAAATTATAACTGTTTTTCATATCAAGTTATATTCAGATATTTTAATAATAAAATATTTTTATAATAAAATAATTAAAATAATTTTTTTGTAAAAATTAAATATTAATTTTAATATTTTTCTAATTTTATAACATATCTTAGTAATTTGAGATAGTAATGCAATAATTTTTTTTTATTAATTTTTTATTGTTTTTTATCTTATTTTTATTTTTGATAAATATATTATTTTTGTTTATTATTGTTTTTTACATTTAATAACATTGATATAAAAATATTCATGCAATTATAAAAATTTCGTTATTTTAATATAATAATTTAAATGTGTAATGTGTCCGAATATTTACAAATTAAAAATTTTTCTTTGGTTTATGCTGTATAATATGTACAAAAATTTTGATTAAAACTTATTTTTTAAAAGTGTTTAAGTAGGAAATATAGAATGATATTATAATTATAAAGCACAGCTTTGTTCTATCTTCACACTGACTTGTTTTATTTAATAAATTTAAATTATTTATTATTTTATAAATTTCAACATTTATTTTCAATATTTTTCAAAAACATTCAAAATTTAGATATGAATTAAAAAACAAATATTTAGAATATATAAAATTTAAATCCTAAGATTCATAGAACTTCAGAATTTAAAACATTGAAATTTACTAATATCCTAGGGATATCTAAAATGAACGTAATATATACAAATAAAAATTGAATATGAAACAAGATACTATTTGGATTTATTTCATATTTTATTAGAATATAAACTAATTAAAAAAAATAATAGATAATTATTCATATAAGAAGAGGGTTCTTGATTTTGATGATTTTTGAATATATTATAGAATACAAAAATTAAAAAAATTTTTTTTTGCATATTACCAATTTATTTGCATATTGCCAAATTTTAATTTTTAAGATATTTGCAAAAAAGATTACTACTATTACATAGAATTTTTTTTATAGGTATATTCGTGTCTGTACGTGTGTGAGCATGTAACTGTTATTTATCTTTTGTTAATATAAAATGGCAGCAGCAGACAATATAATGAATTAATGAAAAAATCTATTTCATGAATTAAAGTAATTATTATTTAAAATATCTCAAATTTAATGAGTTAAGCTTGTGAAAAGACGGAAAGCAAGAAACCGAAATTACAAAAATAGATACAAGAATGATGCTGATATTTATTATAAATTTAGTCTTTATAATTTTGTTCAAAAATTATTTTATTTTTGCATTCCATGAATCCAACGAACATCATTTGCTATTATTTTATAAAAATAATAGATAAATGATTGTATAGTTATATGCATACCCAACCACAAATATATATATATATATAGAGAAATTTTATGTAATAGCAATTTTTTTTTGCAAATATCTCGGGAAATAAGATTGCCGATTAATGATCCAATATTCAAAGGAAAAACTTGTTCAAAATTTTATTCTATATAGTATATCCAAAAATCATTAAAATCGGTATGATATTTTAAAAAGAATAATTTAAAAAATGTTAAAGATAAACGAATATTATACAAAAGTTAATAATTTGGAAAAATAGAATTTCCAAAAGAGAAATGCAATATATATGTATATATACATATATGTATATATACGTATGTATTAAAATAATAAATAATAAGTTTCATATTTTTAAAATTTTTTTACACTTTAAAACTAGAAAAAATATTTAAAATTGATATTTATATATAAAATATTAAAAAAAAGGAATACAAAAAAAATAATAATTTAAAAATAGAGAAGAATTTTTGAACTAATGAAATTTAACAAAAATAAATTAGATTAAGAATTGAAAATGAAAAACTGGAAAAAGAAGCAATGCGCATAAAAGAAAAATTCCAACAATTAGAAGAAGATCGTTCGGATATTATAGCATATTTGAAAAGAAGTTTAGAAAACAGAATCGAGGAATCGAAGGAACTTTCTGAGAGGGTTACCGTTTTGGAAGAATTGCGAAAGGATGAATTAGCTGCGTTTAAAAAGAAGGAAGATGCAATGCAACTGGAATATAAGACAATGGAAAATAATTTAAGCGCAGAAGTTAAATTAGCTGGTGAAGTATAATTCAATTTTTTTAAAAATCCTGATTAAATTAGTACTTTGTTAAATATAGATATTATATATATGTATATATATATATATTCAATATCAAATTGATGTTTAGTTTATAATAAATATAATAATAATTATAATAAATATTTATAATAAATATATAATAAGAGTTCTAATGTGCACTAATAGAAATGTATAATAATAGAAGCAGTTTTAAATTCATTATCTATATATTTTAATATTATAAAATTTATTCTACATATACATATATTTATTTTTAAAATATTAATAAGCTTTTTATTTTATTATTTATTATTACATGCAGATATAATTAAATAAAGTATATATATTATCGAATATATAATAATTTTTAATTGTCTTTATATAGATGAATTTTAATCATATTAATTTTATTGTATTTTAAAAATAATAAAAAATAAATTTATTATTTATCGTAATCTTTTTGTTTAGCTGGTAAATTAAATGCATTAGAAGATTGGCGAATAGCTCGACTTGATTTGATGAACAAATTTGAGAAGCAAGAGAAGGAGATGGCTGAACAAGAAATGCGTCATAAAGAGGAACTTTACGAAGCCGAAAAATCTATAGTTACCAAAAAAGACATGTATGTTTCATTAAAAAATTCAAATTTAAAAATAATCTAATCTAAATAAGTTAAGTTGCGGATGTTTATACAAATACATATTTCTATAGAAAATAGATATAATATTAAATAGATATAATAAATAGATATAATAGAAAAATAGAATTAATATAGTTTATTTTCTCATTTAAGAATTTCAAAAAAATATATTTTATTTTAAATATGTTGCACATTGCATATTATATATTATTTTTTTATTACGCATATTATGTACATATATTTTTTGTACATTTTTTATTTAGCTATTAATTATCCACTAAATTTAAAATCAAATTATTAAAACTGTTAAATACTTGTTAATAGTTTTTTGGATCATATATATACATGATATATATATGTATGATATGATTATACATGTATATAATACAATTATCAATGATATATTATAGCACAATTAGATTCTAAAGTATATATATATTATAAAAAGTTAATGAAGAAGAATGTTGATTTAAGAAGCAAGAAATCCTTTAAGAAATAGATATCTAAAATTGATGATTCTCATTTTATTTAATTATTTGTGATTCATGTAATATTTGAAATTATAAAAGCGATTTTTAATTATATTACATATATAATATTAATATATTCATAGAATATCTTTGGAAAATTAATGCTATGAATTCAAAAAAGCATGTATACACAAAAATTATATACAAATATATATATATCGATTAAAACTTAAATTAATTTAAATTAATAACTTAAATATTATAATTTAAATTTTCGTTAAATGAAACGAGGCAGAGACAATGTTAAATAATGAAAATACAGCTATCTCGTTTTATTCAATATTTAATCTTGAAAGATTTCCTATGAATATATTAATATCCTATATAAGTTTTTTATTACATTCTAATGCATCTATCATATTCTAATACAATAATGAATAGAAATACTTATATGATTCGTATATCAATCATTTTAAATAAAGATAATTTTTTTTTATATTTTCAATTATGACGTAATGCAAATATATAGCAAATATCTATATTTTATTTTACATATATAAATAATAGACTGTAAATATTTATAAAAATTCTATTATATATAATATTAAATATATATTTCGTTTCGAATATTTAGTATCTTTTTGAATATCATATGCATTCTGTAAATTTGAATTATTCATAAATGCATAAATATCTGTAGATTAATAGTAAAATAATAAAGTAAATAAAGTAAAAATAATAGTAAATATAACAAGTATAGATACACATATACAAAAA
Organism: Apis dorsata; assembly: GCF_000469605.1. Taxonomy (NCBI): domain Eukaryota; kingdom Metazoa; phylum Arthropoda; class Insecta; order Hymenoptera; family Apidae; genus Apis; species Apis dorsata. Next base: position 7,093 of record NW_006264260.1, on the reverse strand, counting down.
TGAAAATATAAATAGAAAAAAATTTGTTTTAATTCAATTAATTCTTAATTAATACATATCATAATTAATATTATTAATTAGTATATCATAAAAAGTTTTATTTTTATTTCTTATTTCATTATTCTTATTCTTATAATATACATTATATATTATTATCTTATATTTCTTATTTCTTTTATTTCATTACATAAGATTATATACAGGATTAAAATATATACATATATGAATATATATACATATATTATATATTCATATACTTAAAATATATAAATTTATATATCTTTCTATTATCTTTTATACATTTAAAAATAAATTAATTAAACTATTATTATTCTTATTATTATATATTATTATTTTTATTATTATTCTTTATATTTATTATTTTCGCCAAGGTATTTTATACAGATTATATTTCATTATCACAGATAATAAATATAAATTTTAGAAGAAATATAAAACAATAACATATATAACTATTCTTTATTTTTCATATATTTTATTTATATTATGTATATGTTGACATATTATATTTGTATAAAGATCCGCAAACTAATAATATTGCATGTAATTTAATAAATCAAAATTATTGAATTAAAAATTCATATTTTAATCATTTATACATATATGTAAAATTATAATTATAATTATAATATTTTATATTTAAATTCAATTAAATTATAATTATTCATGAATCTGCTAGTTAGTAGCAGATTCTTTTCTCACCGATTTTGTCTTTGAAATATGTTATATCATTTTAAGCAACTTTTTCTTTTATTGGTAATTGGTAATCAATCTTCATAGTTTTCGAATTATTCGATATTATCACATTTTATAAATTATGCATTTGTAGCAATAAGTGCGACAATGTGCGATTATTATATTTTAAATATTTATGTATATAAAATATTAATATATTCGTAAAGAATTGATTCTAGACGCCAAGATAAATGTTGGTTGATATATAAAAATATTGATTGAATTTATTTATTAAATTATAAGTTACTGAAGTTTGTAAATAAAAAAAAAACGAAATGAAACTCACTCTATCTTTATAAATCATCTTTTTGTCTTATTTCATGTAATGTGAATTTAAATTGCTTATAATTTAATAAGTAACACATTTATGTATTTTGATTTTGAGATTCATAAAATTAAAGCCACGTGTAACGGAAAATTTTATTTAAAATGATGTTTTTTATAACATATTTCAAGTAATCATAATCATTGAAAAGAAGGAAATAAATCGACATATTAAATACTAATGAAACATTGCAAAATACAAATGAAGTAAATAATAAAAAAAATTGTCTTTTATTTATTTAAAAAATACAAGTATAATAAATTATTCTTTGCTAAATGCTAAAAAAACATTTAAATTATTATATAAATAGAGATGAATTTGCATATAAAATATTTGCCAAAAACTCTATTAATTCTTATACAAAGAATAGTTTATTATTATTAGGAGTATTTAAGTATTATTAATGAATAATTAACTTATAGGTAACTTATTTTTTAAATGAAGTAGAATTTTATATATCAATCAAAAGAAGACATAAAACATAGAATAATAATTAAAATAAAAGTATACATATTATCCTTATAAAATAATTAAGAAATAAAGGATTTGAAATTAATATCATAGTTAAAACATCCAGTTTGAAAACAAAAGAACTTTTTTATAGATCAGAAATCAAATAAAAACAGAGAAAAGATGTAATATAAAGATAAAAAAATATATATGAGAATTTAGAATTAAAAATTTATTTAGAAAAAAATAGCAATTATCTTGCAAAATGAAAAATATATCACAATATTTTCGATAGTATTTTTTTGAATATTTGTTTTATTAATCATATCTACATGATCAAACAACAAAAATATCAGATCTTTTAAATTTTTTCATAATAAAAAAATATATCTTTACATAGATAAATATTATATAGATATTCGAATTAACTCTCATCTGATTATTCTGCAATAATAGTAACTTCAAAAAAATATACAAAAGGAAAGATGGCCTTCCTTAAAAAACTAAAAAATTAATTAGATATAATTCAGAGACTAAGTAATATAAGAGACTAAATAATAATAAAATAATAATTAAATAATAATAATAAAGGTAAAAATTTAAATTTTAAAATTTTAAAAACTCAAGATTATAAAATATTTAGAAAATTTAGAAAATTTAATACAAATTTTCTAATATGCGACATGAAAATTTATTATTATATATTCATATTAAAAATAAAATATTTCCAATTATTGTAGAGAAAGAAAAAATAATAAATATCAAAATATAAAGAGAAAAAAATATTTAATTAATTATGTAAATTAAAAAAGCTACTGCATATAAATATTTATGTAAATACTGTATATAAACAAAAATGAAAATATTTGAGAATTCATTGAAAAAAAATAAGACAATTACTCATTAAAAACTTAAAAAGCTAAAATAATGTATACCTTTATGAATTAAGAAAGCAATATCTGATTAGAAAAGATAAAAAGAATGGCAAAGATTTGCAATTTGTAATACACTTTTCTAAAAATATTAATAATAAAAAAAGAACTGAAAACGATAATAATGCTATCATATCATATTTAGATGCCATTAAATCTATGAGTCCCATAGAAAAATAAATAATAATAATAAAAATAATAATAAAATTTCTAGTAAATATTTAATAAAACAAATAAAATAGTTTAACAATGGAAAAACAATAGAGACTTGATTACAAAGGAAATTGCTAGCAAAATTGCTAAAAAAATTTCCAAAAAAGAAGAAGTTGCGTTAACATATATGTGTGTGTATGTGTGCGCGCGCGTGTATGTAATATGATTATAAGGTTTCATAATATTTTTTAATTCATTTCAATTAAATCAATTAAAAAAATTTGCAATAAATTAGAGTATTACAATCAATTTATAATACTCTATTCACAATATCAAAAATATTTAAAAATATTTATATTAAAATTATTAAAATATATGACTATGCAAATAACAATGGAGCATATACATCGAATTGTAAATGAAATAAAATAATTTTGAAAAAAACAAGATATATTCAGTTATAATCATAGATATTAGCCAATTTTCTAATATTTGAAGGAAGATTACTTTATATAAAATAAAACACGATTTTCCACACAATTACTATTTTAATTACTATTAAAATTTAATATAAGCAAAAAGAAATTATATTATACTAAATTTTTATAACAGATCTCTTTATAACCAATGAAATACCTACATATACTGATAACACGACAATTTTAGCATCATATAAAAAAACGAAATCAAAATTCTATAGAATAAATAAAATTGAAATGTTAAAAAAAAATCGAAAATCAAATTAAATCAATTCTACAAAATACATACCATCTCTTCAAAAAAATATATAGAGCATTTTAAAAGTCTGTCAATAAGATAGATGATTTGACTAGTAATTTTTGATTTTAAGCAATTTTTTGCAAAAATTTTCGTTTTGATTCTATTATAATTACTATTATTTAATTATAAACAAAAAATATTAGTCTACAGAGTGTAGGCTGTAATGCAATAATTAGCCAATATTTTTCAAAGTTAATAATTCATTAACAAAACGGAAACGAAAATTTCCGCGAAAAAATTGTTTGAAATCAGTTCAGGAGTCAATTTTAAGTCTTGTTAAATTCTCTGTTTAGTAAAAGCATGTTAAGTATCTTAAACAACTTACCTAAAAATAATATTTAATATTTAAAAATAAGAAAAAGAAAAAGCAATTAGATATTAAACTGAAGAAAATTGAACAATAAATTATTAATATATAAAAATGCTGTAATATCAATATGATCATATGGAAATTAATTATAAGATTGTTTTAAAAAATACAACATCAATTTTTAAATTTAAATAAATTTAAATAAATAAAATAAATTTAAACAAGTTATTTAACATTTTTAAAATTTTTAAAAAACTTCAAAATGATACTGTAATACATATTATGATGATACATAATGATACATAATGATACATGATGATACATAAATGATACTGTAATACAAATCGAATAGATCTTCAGATAAAATGGATTCATCTAAAATCAAATGAAATTGCATAAAAAATAAATACATTAAGTAGAAATTTGATGAAGAATTTATTACAATTTAAATAATTGAAAAAAACAAATATAAAATAATTAATTATAATAAGTTGATTCCTGAAGGATTATTTGTAAATGATTATTATCTTGTCGCACATACATACAGATGTAAATCATATTTGAATGATCTAGTGATCTAATTGATTAGATCAATTATTATATTTAAATTAATAATAATTTTAAGTAAAAAAAATTTATCTTTAACTTTAAAATGGTAAAATGGAAATATATTAACATTTTGGAGAGATTTTAAGATAGACTAATACAAAATTTATTTAAATTTAGGAATTAATGGAACTTAAAAATATTTACAATTACAGTATTATTATTTACAATTGTAGTACATAATTATAATTTGAATTTGTGCAGGATGCAAAAAGAAATGAAGGAACAGTTGCAAATTTTATCGGAAAGACTTCTGAAAGCGGTTACACTACGAATAACAGAAATCATCAATCGTACAATTCGTGAAAACGTGGCGTTGAATCGTGATCTAGATAAATTGCTAGAAACAAATAAGAAACTCGAAAATATTAACATCGAACACAAAAAAGTAGAACAGATATTAAAATTAAAATGGCAACTATATGAAAAGGAGGCGGAAATTACACAAAATAAAATAGTGAAACAAAGAAATGAGATGCATAAAATTGTTGAGGTAAAATTATTAATATTATTTATATTAAATATAATATAATTATTATACGAGTTTATAATATAGAAGATATATTTTCTGTTTCCTGACAATAAGAACTTGAATATTTTTTATTTTCAACATTTTCAATTATTGATCTTCAATTTATATATAATATAAATTATATTAAATTATATTATTT
>NW_006264260.1:0-1708 GCF_000469605.1 Apis dorsata | reverse complement strand
ATAATAATTTTTTTGAGTTGGTCATTTTAAAATAAAAAAAAAATTAAAAAAATAAAATTAATCTGAATAAATTAATTTAATGAAGTTAGAATTTGAATATATATTTTATATTTATATTTTTATATTTTATATTTTATATTATTTATATTCAAATATAAATAATTTTACAGAATTTTGAATCTCTCCTAATATATTATGGAAATGCGGAAAGAAGTAATGTTCGTCTTAAACGATTAGAAGATATTTTGCAAGATAAGATTAAAGAAAATGATATGTTAGAGAAGGAAATAAAGAAATGTAAAAAGAATATCATAAAAGCTAAAAATGAAAGTGAACAATTAACGAAATTAACTATAAAAAGAGAGGGAGAGTTGAAATCTTTGAAAATTGTTTTAGATAACGCTACTACTTTTCTTAATAAGGCTATAGAGGTGATTATGATTTTAATAAAATTTTATTCCAATTTTTTATTCTGTTTTTCTATTCAATAATATATTTCGAAAAAAATAAATGATTAATTTTATATATAATAATTCATATACATTATATATACATGACATAATAGTAATTGCAGAGAAACACTAATAATAATGTTTTTTTAAAAAATTTAAAATTTTAAAAACGTTTAAAATGTTTAGAAGAAAAATGTTTAGAAGACATACAAATCGAAATTCCATCTGTTCTTCTGAAAAAAACAATTCTCATTTATGTTATAGATAATAGAAATTTTTCACATAATTAACAAATTTTCAAAAATAATTAAAAATAATGAAGTATTCTCCAAATCTATTTTTGGAATTAGATAATGATTATCCAAATTACAACAAACAATTATTTATTGGTACTTCAAAGTTAGAATAACAAAATATAATATACTTTCAAAGATAAATTTATTGAAACTATTAAATATTTTCATAATTTTATGAACGAAACACATGCTTCATTTTCCAAAGTATCTTATCTGAAGTACAAAAATTAAAAACTAATAACATAATAATTAGTTAATACTAATAACATAATATCATAGAATATCATTATAGATTATAAATAATATTTTTTCGATTTTTATAAATTATGAAAATGAATGATTTTATCACTATCATAATACTATATAGAAACTATATAATAGATGTTAGTATCAATAAGTAATTATAAGTAATTAATAGTATCAATAAGATAATTCTTTCCTATTAAAATTAAATTAAATATATTTTTGTTCATAAAATATTTTATTTTTGAATAAAAAATTGTGTATTTTAGAAAACCTCATATTTTTCAAAAAATAAAAATGATGTAGCATTTCATTTATATTTATTAGGATGAGAATTTCCATTAGAATCTGCAAAACAAAATTTGTATTAAATAATGAATTAATAATCATTATTATTAATAGATTTAAGTTTTGTTTTTCTTTATGCATTTTCGTTTAAATTATTTGCATGTATTATTAATATGCTATTGTTTATTTTATATTCAATGGATAAAAATGATTATAAATGATAAAATTGATTATAAATAAATAAAAATCATATAAAATTTAAATTTCTTTTTCAAATTTTTTTAATTATATATATATTTTTTAATTATATATTTTTATTTACTATATAATACTATTAATATTACATATAATATTTTTTATTATATTAGTCAATACAGTTAATTACTTTCTTTAAAGAAAAATTTTATTAATTAATTTATATCAAAGAAT
>NW_006264259.1:250-1091 GCF_000469605.1 Apis dorsata | reverse complement strand
GTAAAGAGGTGGCAGGCAAAATTTTTCTTAAAATTCAGTTTTGAAAAATTCTGACAAAATTTTCGACTTTGTAACAGGAGAATATAACTTGATAGGAGGTCGTTCGAGAAATTTTTCCAAGAATTTCGGCAGTTCCTGGAAATGACGTCAAATTCCCGGAATTTCTAAAATTCTTGGAAATGGTGTCAAATTCCAGGAAATTTCGAATTGAATCGACCGAGCAAAATTTTGAGCGAAAATTCGATTTTGTAACAGGAGAATATAACTTGATAGGAGGTCGTTCGAGAAATTTTTCTGAGAATTTTGGCAGTTCTTGGAAATGTCGTCAATTTCTCGGAATTTTTAAAATTCTTGAAAATAACAATTCAAATTCCAAGAAATTTCGAAATGAATCGACTGCGCAAAATTTTGGCCGAAAGTTCGATTTTGTATTAGGAGAACATAAGTTGATAGGAGATCGTTCAAAAAATTTTTCCAAAATCTAGTCACGGTAATAATGGTAAGTGTTTTTAAGGATTGTATCATGAAGTATATTTAGGACCGAAATTCATTCACAGATTTTCGCGATATTTTAAAATCTCTTAAGGCTTTTTTACTGTTATTATATGTGTAATATATGAAGTTAGAATGTTTCAGGACATGGCGATATATACGTATTAAGGAAATATCTTATACAGAAATATTGATCGAATTATAATTGGCATTATGAGTTGGCCATAATAATGGGTAAGTATATTTATTCTAATACATTGAATATTTCACGTAACTTGTTCGTTTTTTGCTATATTAGAAAATGATTCAAATAAAAGTTAAATGGTTTCAAGAGAAGTATAATACAATA
>NW_006264259.1:0-236 GCF_000469605.1 Apis dorsata | reverse complement strand
ATTACTTTTTTCTTAGGTAAGCGCGTAGAGCTGATATGAAAGTTAACTCTCTTTTTTTAAATATAACTGTATATTTTTTAATATATAGATACATGTAATATAATATTCTCTATAAAAAAGTATTAGACCATTTATATCAAAAGATTATTAGCTTCAAAGATATTTAATTATACTTATCTCATAAACTAATAATTTTTTGATGTATACAGTATAATACTTTTGTATAGAAAATGTTG
>NW_006264258.1:97406-99269 GCF_000469605.1 Apis dorsata | reverse complement strand
GAGAGAGAGAGAGAGAGAGAGAGAGAAAGAGAGAGAGAGATGCGTAAGGTGGTTAGGAAATGGGGGAGAGAGGTGTAGAGAGAGACAGGATGGAATGGATGACGGGAACCACCTCCGGTCGCGAATTCGAGTGGCAACTGTGCCTCGTTAACAGCTCGTCTCGTTTCGAATACGAATGGGGATACCGCGGGATTTCTTTCGGGTTTCTTTCGTTCTTTCACGCGTGCATTGTTCTCCGGGTGTGAGGATTTCGTGGTAGAACACGAAATGTGTTTTACGATACGGAGGATACGATGGTATACGAGAGACGTTACCATCGATCTCCGGTTTTTTCGAAACGTTTCCTTGAGATTTTGTAATTATTAGGTCGGGATGAGATCAGGCAAATTTTGGTTATTCGAATGATACGAGTAAGTGGAATACGATTGTGGGATGGATATAAGTAATGTATTCTTTTGTTTGGAAATTGTTTGTACAATATGTATATATTGTATTTCACAAATTCGTAATATGAATAAAAATAATAAGAAGAAGATATTGTTAAAGGAAAATATTATGAAAAATTCTTGTAAATTTAATGATTATTTTCTATTGCCTTTTTTTTCAAAAGGATTGTTATTTTCAATTTCTAAATTTAAAGTAATATTTCGCTACATTTTTTACTGTGATAATTTTTTATTATATTTTTTATTGATTATATTTATATTAATTTATTTTGATTATATGATTATGTGATTATATGATATATGTTATATACTATTGTTGATTGTATTTTATGAATTATTAAAAATGAATGTCAATAATTAATAAAAAAGCAAAGAAGTATATTTATGAAAATTATAAATATTTTTCATACAGTTAACTATAATATATATATATAAATATACTATGCAAATATATCATTTAATTAAATTATTTTATGAAGAAAAGATTTTAAATACATAATAAAATTTTATCATTCCAAATTTTATATCTATTTTACTTACTCCAGAATAAGTAAAATAGATATAAAACAAAATCTTATCAAACACAAACAAATGCACTAAAATTATAGATAGTTTTATCCAAATTAATGTTGATATTTATTGAAATAAAAATATGAATTACATACAAAAAATGTATAGAATATTATAATTTACAATATACGTTACCAATAAACGTTTTTCTAATAATTAGTAAAAACTCCATAATAATTCAATAAAATATAATATAATTCCAAAAAATGTTTCATTTATCTTCTATACAAAAAATAAGAAAAGATATTTTACTTTCAATTTGTATATCAAAACATATTTCCTAAATATTATTTAGAAATAAAAATATAAATTATTTCAATAAATTTCAAGCAAACAGGAAAAACTTGTCAATCATTTAATATTCATATTGCTCTTCTTCTCCTACACTTATCGCGCGTCTCCCATTCTCCCATTCTCTCCACTCAAAATCAATAAACATCGCCATCACCTGTTTCAAAAAATTTCTCCAGAGTGCTATAAACAACGTAACAACCTATTAAAAGATCTCCTTCGATCCCCTTAGAACCGAAACACAATGAAAACAGGAATGACCACCTGGTAACGAGACAAAGAGGCATAAAAGAAGAAGAAGAAGGAGAAGGAGAAGAAGAAGAAGAAGAAGAAGAAGAAGAAGAAGAAGGAAAAGGAGAAAAGGTGAAGAGACTCGAAGGTTAAGTACCAATCGGAATGGCCTTACGCGCGTCGTTTGAGGGAAGGTTGGAGGCGGCAAGGGCATCGGCTGTTCAAGGATTGGAACGCGAACCGTGTCAAGTATCCTTCGACATTGGAGGTGTGGTGACCAGAAGAAACGAAAGGCACCGGTCCTCTTCCCGAGATGAAGAATAAG
>NW_006264258.1:90130-96276 GCF_000469605.1 Apis dorsata | reverse complement strand
TGTATGCCCGCGAAGATTAACGCGATATCGCGCCAACTTTCGTCACGTCGAATTACAGGCCCCCAACGATCTCCCTCTCCGGAGAAGAAATTAACCCATACTTTGGAGAATATTTTTGATTTCTTTGAATCTCTTTTTTTTTCCTCCCTTTGTTTCTGCTACTGATGTTCCCACTCGTTCCAGCGAGATTACTCGCGCCTCCTCGCGAGTAATCCCATCCTTTCGTGTTTCTTCTGAGAAATTTTTGTACATCTTTCTTTCTGCAATATCGAATATTTAAAATATATTATAAAGTTATTTAGATGTACATCTGGATCTCCTTTGATACGATACTTTTTTATATTAAAGTATTTTCATATTTTAAATTGCTTTTTGTGTAGTTTCCTTCAGTTTAATATAAATTTTATACAAGTTACTTCTTTTATTACAAGTTAATTGTTATATCGTGTTGTAAAAAGATCCAGTAAAAATAGTATTTATTAATCTTTCATTACATTATAAGTAATTTTTACTGTATAAAGTGTCAAATATGAGTAACAACTTTTTAATTGGATAATAGGATATATAATGATCTTTTAGTCTTGTGCAACAAACAAGAGTTTTTCTTTTCTTGAAATATTGTAATTATCAAATAATTTCGACATTTCATATTGTAACTTATCAATGTTCATAACATATATATATATATTTAATTAATAGATTATAGATTTTTATTCAATTAATTTATGTAGAAATTATGTTATATTAATAATCATTTCCAATATGCGATTTTTTTCTATATAATCATCACTGTTAATTTTTAGCAATTATTTATTAAAATAATAATATTATGCCTATTTTAATAACATTAATTAAAAAATAATATTTTTGGCCATTTCATCATTAATTTTCAAAATATTTCTTGTCTTAAATATACAATGTTAAAAGAAGTGATATAATTTTTATGTAAAATAAGATGATTATATATGGCCAAATGTATATCAATAATTACTTCACAAATGCATATTCCTTTAACAATATTTTTCGTAACATTTTCACGTCTTTTTTTTGAATCGTTTAACAAATGTTATTTTTCGATTGTGTGCACATTTATACAGATCTTTCTCTTTAAATATCTTCAAAAATCTCTTAAATCAGAAAAATCATAGACCAATTCGTTCAGCCAACACTTCTCATGTTTCTTGGATGATCAATTTTGATAATAAGTTTTCATTGCAATAACACGTTCTTAAAGTAGCAAATGGTTCATAATAAAATTACATAGTGAACATCATATGATTGTTAAATAATAATCTCAGAAAGAAAGAAAAAGAAACAATGGTGAAACAAAAAGGTACCCACGATACAGAGTTTAATTCTATTCGCAAGGATGCTTTATCCTGTAATCAGATTCGCATTTAACCATCGCCAAACATAAGATCCTCGCGAAAATTCCCAGGACACCAATCATGCCTTACTTGTATGTGCCATATCAAACATGGTATGTGCCTCGTCACGGTCCAAGCAGGCTACATAGTCTGTTTTCCTCACCAGCTTGTTCCATCGCGTCAAGGGAAGCAAGTACATCATCCAAGTGACGACAGATCCTCTTCACAAAGATGTAATTCTGAATTGACATGTTCTAAGGACGATGTGCAGATTGTCACGCATTTTTTTGTCCACGATTTCGAGTCATGGCTCACCCTTTTTTGATACTTTCTGTTTTACGCCATTTGCAAAGAACAATTTCATTCGAACGTTTAATAAATTCATGAGATTTTGAATTGTTTTTACACCATTGTATTTTAGAAAATAGTTTATTTTTCATTTAATAATAAGTTGCATAATGAGAATTATTTTCGATCGATATTTTCAGTTGGTAATCGTTTCGATATCAGAAATGTCTACTTCGACGTTCTTGATCTTCAAGGTTGAAATTACAAGTTTTAAATGTAGCAAACCAGTTACATGAATTTTTTTGAAATGAATACCTTTTCCATAAACCATAAACATTGTACACTTGTTTTTGTGATAAAAGTAGAGCATCAAATGATAGAAATAAATCATATTTCCTGTCGTCTGTGACAAGATTAATTAATAGGATATGTTAAATATTTATTTAAAATATTTTTAGAATATAATGCTAATATATCAATATATTCAAAATATTATAACACAAATAATTTAAATATTAATATTGCCATAAATTTATCAAACGATCCAAAAATAATAATATTAATTAAAATTGAATTTATTCATTTTACAAAATATAAAAATTCTTTCGCAATATAATTTTAAATTTTCTAAATAATAAAGAATATAATTACTTTACTTATTTAAGAATAATATGTCTTATTATTAATATGAACAATATTACTTATCTATCTAAAAAAGATATCAAAATAATAAGAAAAAAAAAGCATGATATAAAATGATTGTATTAAGAGTCTAATGTTAAAATAAGATTAATATATACTGGATTTTTATTATTAAATAGTATTTATTTAAAAATTTTAAGAAATAATATAAAGAAATATATTTTTTATTTTTTATACTTAAATAATATGAATTAAAAATAAAATTAAAATGGGATATTGCAGATATGATAATTGAACATCATAAATTTTAAATAACAATTATGTTTGAGATATTGAAATAATAATTTTTTTTTATTACAAATAAGAAATAAAATTTTTATGAATAATATTAATCCAAAAAATTATATCTACTAATGTTATTTAATTATTGTTTTGATAATTTTCAAACAATAGTATAAAATATAATAAAATGATTTAAACGTTATAATATATAATATATTTTAATAATTAAAAAAATGATAATTAAACTATATTAAATATCTATATCATATTTCATTAATTTACAATTATACAAATATTATCTATTATTTCGTTTATATTATTAACGAATATAAACAAACTGAAATCTAATATTAAATATAAAATGTAAAATGACTAGAAATATATTTAATATTTAATATCTCGTTTAATTTTAAAATTTTTTTCAGAATTATTGGTGAGATATTAAATTTCTTTAAAAAATTTAGTTTATCGTTACCTCGTCACAAAACAGCTGAAAGTCACAACATTTTTGATATCAAAGTTGAAGTTTCGTGCTACTAACTTTGTAGACCGCCGTCCCTTTCCTCGTTCGTCGACATAATGTCCTTTCAACCCCCTTTTAAAACCCCTAAGCAGTAACAGTTACAATGTGATAGGGAGCTCTCTAGCCTCATCGACTCCGACATTTCAGTCAGAGAGAAAACTGTACGTGACTGCCATTACGAAGGGACCATCTTCATCAAAGTGGTTCAAGTTTATTTTTAAAATGGTTTCTTTCATACAAAAATGTATTACGACAAATAAATTATACGTTACCATTTTATAAAATTATAAAGAATTTTATAAATCTAATGTTATTGTTATATAACATAGAGAAATAAATAAAAAAATTTTTAAATGCAAATATATATTAATTGCAAAATAAAAAATTATTCTTAAGAATAATCTTTTAATTTTTTAAATTAAAAGCGAATTATTACGAATTATTTATATATCTTAAAGCTTTTTAGTTAAAAAATTACTTATAGAAAATTTAAAATATAGATTAAACGAAATATTCCTTTTTTTTAGAAAAATATTCATTTGTAAATTACATTTTTTTTACATAAATTTAGAAAATTCTTAAAAATTTTTTTAATAATATATTTTATTTAAATTTTTTTAATATTAGAATTATATAAAGAAAAACTGCAAGAATAATTCATATCTTAAATTTATTGTTCAAATAAAAAAGCACATAATTTTTAAATAAAACATATGAAAATTTTGTTTCTCATATCTTAATATTTATTTATTATGTGGAATTATTTTACATTATCTATATAAACAAAATAATTATTCTTTTTAAATATTAAATATCTTTTATTGTTCATCCAAAAACTGTGAAAAATAAATAATATTTATAACGGGATTTGTAGCAATCGAATGATAAGCGCCAATCGTAGTTATCGATTACCTGTCGTTAGAATCAAATAGGAGATTGAACGGACTTGTGGTTTGAAAGAAAAACCACTGTAGCATATGTGTCCCGCAGGGGTGCTTTTTATCGGAACCATTATAAAGGTTTTCAGAAAGTTTTCAACGGCCCACCCCACCAACATCCATCGCCCGAGAAACATTGAATGTAGAGCTGCCACGACAAAACCATTTGCTTAAATTTTAGGGATAAAACATTCTTAGTTAGAATTTATATAAAATGGATAAAAATAATTTCGAACAAAATATTTAATGAAAAATTTAATAAAAAAATTATAAAATATTAATAACTATATGTAATAATATGTATTATTATTTTTAGTTTATTAATTTATATGAAAAAAAATAAAAATAATATTGGACAAAATATCTGTTAATGAATGAATTATTGTCTAGGAATAACTATATGCGATAATATATATTGAATTAAATAAATATTTAATATTAAATATACAAAACTTTTGATAGATATAAGTATTATATTTTTAGTAGTATTTTTTAATTTTTTAAAAGGAAAAATAAATTTAATCTTTCAATTTAAAAATTAAAGAATTGATATTTAAGTTTTAATAGAGAAATATAATTTTTCATAAATTCAATAAATTGAGAATAAATTGAAATAGATAATGACAATATTTAAAAATAATAAAAATAAACAATAATAAAAATAAAAAAAAATAAAAAAAGAAATAAATTATTAACGATATATTATATGAATTTAAAATATTTAATTTAAAATATATTTAAAATATCTTATTGTGCGTTAACATAAATTTATTGTATTGTATTGTAAATTTATTTTTGTATTATTATCTTAATGATATTATTGCTTTTTCTTCAAATTTAAATTTCTATGAAACAACAATTTTTTCTGAAATTAAAAAAACAAAACTAAAATTTGTTGAATTAAATTTGAACAATTAAAATCAAATATCTTAGAAAATATATTTAAAAGCAACTTTATATATATATAATTTGCAACTGTAAATTCTCAATATTATACATCAAATTGATTTCTTCTCAAGTTTCATTATTAAATATAAACAATCCGTTCTTAAAATTACAAACTTGAATCTAATTATGCATTTTTTAATTATTCACCAAGTTTTTAAATCCAATATGTAACGTATCTTGTTTATATCAAATAAATAAATAAATATTTTTATTTGTGATTATTTATAATCTCAGAATTAGCATTCAAATTTATAATATAAACTTGCCTGATATCAAAATTAAACAAAATCTGTTTATCATTACGATCGAAATCTCGAATCTCATTCAGCGTCATCTGTTTGAGGGACACAACACAAAGGGATGATTCGATCATGCTATCTCTCTCAATTTAAAACTCGTCAAGGGAAATTAAAACGCCGCGCAATCAGTCAACAAAATGCCTCTATCTTGCTTTATTGGTCGAAAAAGCAGAATCCGCAAGAAGAATAGATAAAAAACAAAAGGATAAAAATAAAATGGAAGAAGTTGATCCGTAGCCGTGTTGCTCCTTTCGCAAACGTTTGGCTGTTTGCGATTCAATACGACAGAAACATCGGGCCCTGGCGAGTCGCCGAAAGGAAAAAGACAAAACGAGCCGACATCGGGGCCACAGCAGGCTCCACCGCGAGGTAAATCGAGAAGCTGCGCCGCTAGTCGGCCGTCCGGGTGCGGACGACCAGAGGACTCATGATTCAGTTAGGAGTTTGAGGTTTGAGGTCTGGCCGTCATTATGTCGCCTGCCGCCGTAGCTGGCGGCTTGTCTGACGAAGAACGCCGAGGTGGCGGTGGCGAAGGAGGATGGAGGCAAAAGGAGGTGGGGAAGTCGGTGGTAGAGGATCAAGAAGATGGAGAACGAAGCAACAGAAGGAACGGGAGGAGGAGGAGGTAAACTGAGGAGGGAAGAGGACAAAAACGAGGCATTAGCGCTGCCCGTGCTACTGTGTGTTCCATGCTCTGACTGACCGCCCGCTGATGCCCATTTCTACTTACCAAATTAGCATTATTACCCGGCACGGACGCAAAAATGCAATCAATGTGTATATCCGTCGGTACGTATGTAGAATCGAAAAAAGAAGGTGCCGACCCCCGTCGGACGTCGATGTACCCGCCGCGAACCAG
>NW_006264258.1:78463-90073 GCF_000469605.1 Apis dorsata | reverse complement strand
TTAACGACCCTGATCCTCACCGTCCCCGAAGACGTACGAGAGTACCTGCGCCGAGCATCGGTTAGCGCCTCGATGCTTTATACGCGCCACAATTCCCAAAACTTCTTTTTCCCGTTTGCTGATTGAACAAGGCTGAAAAACAGGATTATCTTAAGATTGGACGTGGCTCGTGTGTGCAGTAGTAGTAGTCTCGCACTAAATAAATCTCGAAAACTCGATCGTTATGAAGGGGCGGGAACGCTTTACGTATTACGAGTATAAGAGAGAAAAAGAGAAAGAGAAAGCGTGAGTGATTTTGTACGCGAGCGAGATGTAAGAGGAGAAATGCGTTATATGATATATAGACAATCAACATTTGAAAAAACATGTGCGCAAATAGACATGGCTTATAACAATTACTAATTTTTAATGTAATTTTAAGGTTTTGAAGATGCTTTTTTATGAGACGTAAATGTAAAATATTATGAAACGATACTTTAATATACATCGATTACGCGAGCAACTTTTCGAACTACCTGATCCGCTCGTTTAATATGCATATTTAAATTTTATGCATATTAATGTCAATCTTGCAAGAGTAATTTTATTTATATTATCTCGACGGACGATATGTCGTAATTAATGTATTCTACTATGAATGAACAATGTAGCTTTAAACAAGAAATATTAAATTATTCTTTATCATGTAACAATAAATATTACATTTCTTTTTATCATATACAATTTTATTTACATTTTTTAGCAAATAGTATGTCTTTTAATAACAAGTAATTTTCATATCTGAAAATAAAATTATTTTTATTATTATAATTCGAATAAATAATATTATATAAATAAATAATTTACATAGAAAAATATATAAAATTTTATATGAAAATTATATATACATATATAGTTTTTTAAAATTCATATTATATTTTCTTACTAATATTTAAATTGTCTTTTAAATTTTAGAAATTCGATTGAATAATTTTTTAATCTAAAATTTCATTTGTTATTTAATTTATATTGTGATAATTATAAAAAAATATCTAAAAACTTCATGTTATCAATTTTATAATCTAATTATAAATTATTCAAGTATTTATTTTATATTTTCAATTTTAATTTTTGTTATATTTAAAAGTAAATTAAATCTTTAAATATATTCATAATTCTATGTTATTAAATCATAGGACAATATAAGAATTTAACTATATTATTAAATCATGCTTCAACATAGTGATTAAAGTAAAAAGGCATAATCTAACAAATTCTTGTACCCTTCTAATTTGTCGTGTATATAACCTTTATAACGTCTAGTTTGGCCTCCAAATCAAGCAGCGCACGCCTCAACAACGTTTTTATGAGAGAGCTTTAAAATTTATCACGCTATTCGCCGTTCATCTGCACTCGAGAAACATACGTTCACGTGGCGCGTAATCACTTTAATCTTCCGCTAATGAGAGTACCCGTGACCCATAAGCAACGAGATTCCATAATTTTTCAACGACGCCTAACACTCCTCTGTCGGCTAAACAAACAACACGAACTCATAAAATGGCGTTCTCACGAGAAGTTCGATTCGGTTCTTTTAGATGTATACATGACATGCACATGCACACGTGCACAAACATATATAAACACACACATATATAAACACGCACATATACATAAACACGCACGCATATCGTATGTATGCATGACAAGAGCAGCGAGAAGGCTCGACTTTGGAAGCCTCGGGGCATGTAAGACGTATAGGCTCCCCGTGTTACGCATGCTGCCGCACACGGGACATACATCACTCCACGTGTGAACTCTCACCACTACTAGCAACACTAGCGACCTCACCTTTTAGATAGCTGTTCGTTCCTTTGCTGCTGTGTTCATACTTCGGTGTGCGGCATCGGTGTGTTGGTAATTATTATTACGAAGGATAAGAAGAACGAGCCAGAAGAGAGAAACAGCAGGGATCAGTGCCTGGATCTCTTTTCGGTGTTCCCCTGTAATCAGACAGCCGGACCTGACTATAGGATGGGCAAGTTGGAACACAGAGAGAGAAATTTATAAGAGATGTATTAGTGTCGTTTCTGATTTAAGCTGTTATAGATCGACTTAATTGTTTCTAATCGATCTTTTTCCCACAGAGAAAATCATTGTTGATTTGTTTTCACGTAAAATGAATATTTTTGTACAATCGATAATATTGATAGACGTTTACCATTTGAGATATTCTATTCGATGAATGAACGAAAAGTGACGAACGAAAAATATGGTCGTTTAAGATATTGATTAGTGAATAGAAATTGGAAAAGAAAACTGAACAGTTTCATAAATTAGAAGATAATCATAATAACGTAGCGATGATTTATAAGTCAAGTAGCAACTTTTTATTTGTCGGTAATTGAAACTCGGCAACATCGGCCGACAAGTCGCGTATGCGTGAAATAAGAAAGCAGCAGTGCCGCGCAGGAAATGTACGCTCAGTTTGGTGCGGGTTAACATCGAATTATCGTTCCGGCAATTATCGTTAGTCGGGTGTAATTAAATTATTTCTCGAAGCCTGCGAGGAATTTAACCCGTTTTACCGCTTTTAGAATATCGCTCGATAGCACGATTGTACACACACAAACCATGGGTTTCAACTACGTAATTACAGGTACGATAATTCATCGACGCGCGCACATGTATGAACCGCATTCATTTGTGTGTGTATTCTACATAAGAGTATTCGTTAATAACGGTTTGCACCTCTACCGAGGCTAATTAACGTTTCCCACTCCCGTTACCGCTAATTACGCTCTCTTAAAAAAAATTGTCCTTATTATCTTAAACACCGGCTTTCGATAAAATTTGGATTTGTCGATCGAGGACGATGAGAATAAAACCGCAACGACCAATTTCCTGCGTTTTCTCTTGTCCGTGCAACGATAAATTTTCAACGCAGAACGAGAACTTTGGAAATACTGCTTAGGGGCACGTTTCGCACTGCTTTGTCCTTTCGACTCCTTTTAACCTCCCTCAACCACTTTTCTTTCTGTTTATCATCTCTTTCCAACTTCATCAGATCTCTTTGTGCTTCTTTTCATTTCGGCCTCTTTCTAGCCTTGTTCCCTGCAAATTTACAATGCTCTCGCTTGTAATAAGCGGTTGCGCGCTTCGTTCACGATTATGAGCTCACTTCAGGTACTGAGGGGACTTATCGAGTTAAGGCCCTTCCAAACGTGCAACCCTGAAGTGTCTCCCTCAAACACTCTCTGCTACCCCCTTTGATAGAAAACGAATTTTCATTTACGCTGGCGATCCATGATTTATGTAGTTGGACAATCATTTTATATGAGTATTTAAAATATTATAGAATATTTTTTTGAAGATCTGAAAGCTATTGTGAAAAAATAAATATAAAATAGATTGAAACTCAATGTTTCAAATAAAAATAATTTAACAGATTTAACAAATCATAATAATATCAGTTTTAAATATAATTAATTATAAAAATTTTTTTCAATATTGCAAATAAATATTATATATGACGATATATAAATTTTTTTAAGTTTCTTCAAAAATCATTATTCAAAAAAAATCGTTGAGATTTAAAAATATAAAATATAAAATATAAAAAGAAAAAATATTTTTTTAATATAAATTCTAATATAATATAAATTTTAATATAAATAATATAAATTTTTAATATAAATTTTTTAATTTAAATATACTTTATAAAAGTATATTTATATATATTATGATATTATAATATATTATTATATAATGAATTTTTGTGCGAAAATTAACGTAGTTTACATTGTATTTTTGGATAAAATTAGTTTATACACATCGCTTATTAATGTTTTTACCTTGACATTTTCAACTGGTACTTTCAGTAGTTACCATGTTCGCATAAACGCCTTAAATTATTTTCTCATGAATAAAGGATTTTAGTAATTTAATCGTTCCTGATATATGATTTATAGTTAATTTTATATCGTCCAATTGCGTCTATTTAAGAAGCAAAATTATAGTTCAATATTTCAATACTATCTTTCAAATCATTTTCAAAACTTCAAATCTATAGATGAAAGAGAAAAATCAAGAATTTAATATTTTTAACCAGATTTATGAACTTACTTATGAATTTCTGTTCGCATATATTAAATAATTATAAAAATTAAAACCAGAAAAGTATGGTAATATTTGATAAGCAACTAATTACCGGATAGCGATAGTAAAAGTTATGTAAATTTTCGTACAAACGCGTGACATTTCGAAAACTTATCGAAAACTTGTCTACGAAAAACTTAATTTCATTAGTTATTAACCTGCTAATTATTATTTATTATGTTAATATTTTATTTTCGAAAATACTTTCTCAATTTGTTTCTAATGAATTTTTATGATTAATTATTATATTTTAAATATAGATAAAAAAATAAAGATAGAAAATAAATAAATGTAAAAAAAAAAAAAGATAAGAAATAATTTCATTTTAATAATTTAATTTATAACACACAATTCAGATATATCATTTCTTTGTGAACAATTGAAAATATAGTTTTGTAGAATCAAAATAGATTATATAATAATAACACTTAATATGATAATACTTAATAATGACTTGATATCATCATGCATAATTGAAATAATTGAATATCTTTTAAGAAAATATATATTTTCTCTTTATTAAAAGAAGAATTACGTTTATCTTTTTTATTTTTTACTATATCTTATTTTTTAATTAGTATAGTATAGTTTGCATTATTTACATTAGAAGCAATAAAATCTTGTGCATGAACGATAAATAAAATATCTGATTAGAAATTTATCGTGTCTGCCTTACAATTTTTTTATTTATAATTCACAGATTCGATTACTATGTTAGTAAAATAAATCATCTAGTAAATAAAATATTTATTTATTTAAATTTATTTTTTAACACAAAATATATATATAAAAAATACATATATTTTAAAATTATGATATATAATAAAAATAGAGTAAATAAAAATTAAATGAAGAAATTTTAAATTTAAATCATTGATATGTTGTTAATATTTATTTATTAATATTTTTCACATATTAAATAAATAAGTATATGAATATTATAGGAATCAATAATATAATAAATAGGATAAATCATTTATTTATTTTGTTCCAATTCTAGTATTTTTGTTTTAATTTTTAATTTAAAAAGGAAATCAAATGATAAAAAATAATTATTTATTAATTTATCTTATTAATTTTTTTTTGGTATTTATTTAAAATATTTATGAATAATTTTTATTATAAACAAAGCAGCAAATCTATTGCTGTTTCTTTATTAAAATTTAAAAAATTAATTTTTCCAGTAGAATATTTCCTTTCTTGTCCACTGCTTTTTCCCTTTACTTTTCAAATATGGTTGAGTAGCACGATCACTATCACATATATCGTTCAATAAAAAAAATACAATACGATATCGTTACACTAATGCTCCGCTCTGTACATACCTACGGTGTATGCGAAGCTTCTGAATACTGGAGGGAAGATTAGGGATTCGAATCAGTGGAATACCATGGCACGGTATGCTTTGTAAAGGGAACACGTGCATCACATGTTTAAGCTTTAAGTGACGGTCACAGTCCAAACATGTCTCAGACAAGTTAGAGCTCACACAACTCACTGCGACAGCATCCTTCTTTAACCTTTCGCGACTCGACGCACTTTAGAATCTAATAAACTGCTTGAAAAAAGGATCGTAAAATTATGTACAGGCAACACGAGATGAATTATTATATGAAAATGTGATGGTTTCTTGTAATGTTAAAAAAATGTTGTTTGTCTATTCTCATTAATATTCTATGTAATATTTATATCATGAAATTTAAAATATTAATATTAATATCTTATAATTAAAAAATTATTTTTTTTTCTTTAAACATATTTTAAATATATTAATGATTTATGTTAAAATAATATTAATAATACCAATAATCATTTTTATTATATTTTAAAATTTTTTTAAAAAAATAATATTATTGTTCAACAATAAATTTATATGATATAAATATTATATGATGTAAATATAAATATAAATATTCATCTAAATACAAAAATTTATCTAATATAATTCAAAAATATAATGAAATTATTAAAAAAGTAATAAAAAAAACAAAATTATTATTGAGTATTTATGGCATATAAATTATATTATATTTAAATATTAATATATATTATATATATTATACATAATTATATATTTCATGAATTAATTATTAATTAATTTCGTACCAATAACTGATTATTTTTAGCAGATATTGATATTTATTTTAAAAACTTTGAATATATACAAGAGTGATCTATATTAACTTATATATATAAATTATATAATATATTAACTTATACATATAATTTTATATATATGGTTTAGTGATAATTTAGATAAATAATATATTTTTAAATTAATTATATTTTATATTTATTCTAGTTTACATCACTATACTTATTTAAAATTACACCGGAAATTTGTCAAAGGTAACATAACTTTTAAATTCTATTATTTTTTTTTTTTTGTTTTAAATTTTAATAGATATAAAAAATAATACATAGAAAAGATAAAATTTAAATAAATAATTTTATATTTTTTTTTTAATAAAATTTTCTATTATTATTATTTTATTATTTTCTTTATTAACAACAAATTTAATATTTATTCTAATTTCCATATAATTATTTTTATTGTATGTAATAATAAACTAAAAATTAATAATCAAACATAATTTTACAAAAATGATGTTATATCTAATATTAAATAATTATCTAATATTAAATACATAAAGAAAAATTTCACATTACAAAGTATAAAAGATATTTACATTCCCTCACATGACATAGTAATATGAAAAAGAAATGAAAGACTCAAGAGAGGGTGTCACAATGTCGGCGACGGTGAAAAATTTGCCAATTAAAAAAATCTCATTTCTCCCGGTAACGAGGGGCGGCGTGCAATTAATGTCAGCGGTGAAAATGATTTATGGGGTGAGGAGGGGAGGATGTAGGTCGTAGGCGAGAGGCTAGCTTATCATAAATTAATGAATTATCAGTTCTCAGTACGGGGAACACGAGAGAGGAAGTAATGCGCGCGCGCGCTACGTCAATATGGTATTTAAAATATTCATCGATGCACTCCGGTGTACAAGAAATTTTCTTTAAGCTGTATTTATATCGCGTAAAACTTTTATGCGTGTCGATAAAATTGGGATGTAAAACTATCTGATGAAAAAAAATAAGGTCAAAAAGTATAGTATAAGCAATATGCATGGGATGACCATAGATATCGTCAGTAATTATTAAAAAACGTCATCAATCTTATGATGTCGCTTATGGTTTAAAATATATGAAAAATTCAATTAAAAAACATAAATTATATAATATATAATATTTATAATCAGCTGATAAGATAGGACATTATTAACGATAAAAATATCAATTATAACATAATTAGAATGATATTAAAATATATGATTATCAACAAATATATCTTATGATTCACAATATGAATTGTATTTATCAAGAACTACGTCGATACTCCGCGATTCACCTCGATGCGTTCTTTAACCTCTGTCCATACCGCTGTCTCTTTTTTATTCGTTCTTTTTCTTTCTTACTTTTACAATCATGTATTTTCTTGTTCTTAATCATAATTCTTTCATTATTTTTGTCCTATCCTTTAACAAAGAAATTTTACATTTTATTTTCTTTTCATTTGTTTAGTCTCTATTAAGAATTGCACTGAAATTCAGATTCAAATCAAGATTAAATGTAAATTAATAATTTTAGAAAAATATGATTATAAAGATATTGCATGATTGAACGCCACTGATGCATGAGTCTATTTGATATATATTTAAGATTTTAATATGCTTATTATTGTTATAGAATTCATTAAAAATTTATAACTATGCATATATTATTGTTGTTATTTAAAATAAAAAAACAAAATTATATATGTACATTATATATTATATGAAGTTTATAATGTAGACAAATGAAATAATTATTTAAAATTAAAATTAAAAAGAACAAATATCTAGATTAATGAATTATAATTTAACTTAATAACATAATATCTAATAAATTAAAATTTTGTAAAAAATTAAAAAATTAAATAATAATAAACATAATTTTTTATGTTATATTATAAAAAACAAAATGTTATAACATATAAAAACATAATATTATGTTATACTATATAAACAAAATTATATTCTATAATATATTCCATATATATGTTCAAATAATGATTATGGAATATATATAGAACATATTATAAAATAACATAATATATAATATAATATAATATAATTTTAACAAAAATATTTCTATATTAAAAATTATAATAATATTATGAGATTATCAATAAAATAATTAGCATTAAAGCAATATTAAAATATTAATTTTCCTGATTTTTGAAATGAAGATCAAAAAATAATCACTTAAAAATCATATAATTTTCACAATGAGTTATTTCCGCAATTTTATCGACATATTATCAAGTATTAAATTCAAATCCTTTTTAAATATGTATGTCATTCAAAAACTGTTCTCTTTTTTATATGAATATAAATTAACAAAATCTATAACTTTGAATACGAATAAAAGATATATACCATGACTTTAAATACTATATTTTTTTGAAAAATTTTATTGAAACATTATTGTCTGTTCCTACATCGTCGACTGTAGCTGCTTACGGGAAACGTAACTCATTAATAGAACTGCAGACGGCGCTATCGTCGCCAACATGGCCACGTGCTAGACGTGTTTACGCGAACTGCGTCATCTTTCGTATTTTTCTTGCTCATATACCAAAGTGTTAGCCACAAGATTACGGTGCCGAGTATCGTCATGTCATGCGTGTGTGGTGACTGACAGTCATTAACGTGCTCCTCGTGGGCATGGCGAGTGCGGATGCGCCTGTACCAAGGTGCACCTGCGACGTCAGGAATTTGGCTACCTGTTCTACTGTCAATCAGGATATACCCACGAGTAGAGTCGTAAGAAGTTACAGACCACATGGAAGCCTTGCCAGGCTACTTTACGACAAACAAAAGGCAGACGAACAGCTTGAGGCATACGACAAGACTCAGGTAAATATTATCTTAACTAGGTTACATTTCTCATTCAATCACGTACATTAGGTATCTAAACCGCGCGTACTCCCTTCTTCCCATCGCCGCCTGAGGTCACGTCAGTTGTTTCAGGACCGTAGATATATGTGGTACTTTTACATTCAACTTTAAAATTATATTTTTTTTTTTTATTAAAAAACTTATTAATTTTAAAAAAACTTATAAACATTACATTGATATATATTATAAAATTATTTTTTTTGAACGTATATTAAACATATTTTCGATATACGTAAGTATATATATATTGTGGATATTTATCAATCATAGGTTAAATCCTCGTTATCGCTTTACGTTATGAATTTGACCTCTCAAGTACGATACAAACTTGAACGTAGATTATATATTGAAAGCTGGGATTTGTTTAGTGAATCAGATAAGATAACAAAATTTCGAATGCAGCTGATTCATATGTTATTTTCGTATTATTCGATACCTACTATGGTCCATTAGTTGTTGATCTTAATCGCGTTTAATTAAAGTAACATTGAGCAGAAATTTCTTTTTCCAAGAATTAAGAACCTCTCGAATCTGATCTCTGGTAAATTCAGAATGGCGCACAGGACAGCAAGATAATTGAGTTGCCGGGGGAGGAAGCAGCCCCTTAGGCGAATACAAGGGAGCGGGAGTGAAGAGAGCGGTAATAATTAGTACAATTACCGGACAAGGCCAACCACCGATTACCTTCTCCTTCCTCGAACGGCACTACTCAAGAGTTAAGAGTATACTCGGTAATTACTCGGGATATAATTATGTTCTCGATATTCTTGAAATATCCTTAAACACCGATTCTGACCATTGTTCGCGTCTTGGTTCATCCTATTTATAATAATACCCTACAGTTGCCTTTAATTTAACTTTTCTGAAAGTCACAAACGATCACGCTAGATCTGTGATCGTGTTGGGATTTACGGATTACAACAAAAACTGTTGGGAGGAAAAGTCTGCGAACTTGGACGTTGCACGCGGCGCTAGTTACACAACTTTCAACATACATTCTATTAATACCGGCAACAGTGTGTCATGGTTCGCGTTTCAACTCGTCGTTATCCGTGATTGTATGTGATTATAAAGAGCGTTAAAAATGATATAGTTAGGAAAAAATGGAATTTTAATTTTATGACAAAATACAATATCCTTATAAGAAAAAAAATTTGTAAATCGATTAAATATATGTGCCATATAATAAGATTATAAAGAGTATTTATACATTAATGCAAAATTAAATAAAAATATAAAAATTTTTTAAATATTTAAAATTACAAAATATATTTATTTAACGAATATTTTAAATTTTTAATGATGATAACTACAATGTATTTATAATATATATGAATTTTTATTTTTATTTATTATTTAAAATTTATATTGTTAAATTATATTAGAAGAAAAAGTTTATTCATTATTTTAAATTATTCAATTGAGCATTATAATCTTTTTGTATAATACATAAAAATAAAATAAGTATAGAAATCATTTAAAAATAGATATAGATATCAAGAAAATATATGTACCGATCTAGGCACATATATTATCAATCTTACTATATCACAATCTTATATTGATATAGTAATTAGTATAGTATATACATATATAAAATAAAAAATTCAGAATTTGTTTACAAACTTTATTCTACATTTTCTTTTCATTCTCACATAAAATATTTTGCATTAAAATTTGTGATGCAAAATGCTCCATCCCATGTATTATACACATTTCATATATTTTTAAAAAAATAATCAGTAAGAAATGCAAGAATCTTTCTGCAAATTTTATACACATCTTTAATTTGCTCTTTTTAAAAATATGATTCAAAAATATAATTTCAAAAATGCCTTTTTTACTTCACTATATAAATAAACTTTCAGAATCTTCTTATAAATTTCATTCTACACTTTCAATTCATTCTCATAAAAAAACATGCCCTTTTAAACAATTTCCAATACAATCTTTATTTTTACATACATCTTTTAATCCATAAATAACCATATATATTATATATTATTACAAAACTCCTCTACAAATTTTGTTCCATATTTCCAAGTTCCTCTCACTTGCCGAAAGCACTTTGGCTCAACAAAGCAATCTCAAACGGCCACATCCATGTCGTTTTACATTCGACCATAGGATAAAGGAAAAGAGAAAAATATCACACCCCTTTACGTTTTCCATTACGTATCTCACATACGTTCGAGATTCGTAAGAAGTCGACACGGGCGGAGGTATATAGCCGCATGCCCCACACGCGTATTTATTCATCTAGCGGAAGAAAGAAGCTTTTATCGGTGTTTGCGAGAACCTTTCGCAGCGCGACAGAGAGCGGCAAATCGATTCGTTGGGCAGCACGCTTGAGCAGGTGCTCGCAGGAAAAGGGAAGAATCCCATTCGGTCGCGTGAAACGAGAAATTTGAAATTCGTGCGGAGGGACGCCCCCGCGAGATTTCCCTCCACTCTCCGCGCGCCCATC
>NW_006264258.1:77094-78394 GCF_000469605.1 Apis dorsata | reverse complement strand
TCCCTCCACTCTCCGCGCGCCCATCGAAATCGAGGCGAGACGTCGCTCTTCCCCCACTCTTGCCACCAAGTCTCGTGCCTCTATCGCCTAATATCAGCCCGAACAGTCTGAAAACTTTACTCTCAGACCGAGTGGCGTCGACTCCGGTGGTGTTTTAAGGTTTTTAAAAGACTGCTGGCACCATTCGTTTTCTCGCGGATCCTTGTGGATGAAGGGATGGGAAAAAGAAACGGGGTGAGAGGAGGATGGAAAGTAAGGCGCTGCTTTGAAATATTAAGTGACTGATGGATGAGACTCCTGAGGGGGAGAAAGAGAAAGCCCCTGCGTCTAGGCAACCACCGAGATCTTTCCATACTTTTACGCCCCCTAGCCGCGTGTCCCATTTCTTAGGAATTTCAACTCGTCTTCGCGGGGCTGGCTGTCGTCGACCCGCTTACAGAAGCTTGCGAAACACGCGTATCTCGAGCCGGCTCGTAATAATAATAGCAACGCTCGTGATAGTAATGTTTATTACCTTCGCGGAGTAGGGGAAGGAGGTATACTGATTGCGGGCAACTTGAGCGAGGCTAATGACGATTCGCTTTGACCATGTTAAATAGAATTTCTCTGTTTGCTTGATGAGAGAAAATGAAGGAAGAGAGTTTTGTATCTTCTCTCTCGAAGCTTGAACGAGATATCTCCCTTGTCTCCTTTTTTTTTTCTTTTTATTACAATCCATTTGCATTGCGTACATGCGGCCGATATTCTTGGTCGTTATCGTTATTACATACTACGTATTCTTAGATCATGTTTAACACAGTAGTCACAGTAGTTGAGTAAAATAAAATGAAAATTGAAAATTTTGATTTTTTACACAATATGATATAATGATAGAAATGAATGATAGATACAAGATATTAATTAATGATTGTTATTAAATTATCTTGAATATACAAATATAAAATTAAAAATATAAAATTTTTTTATTCAAAGTCTTATTTTGAATAAATAAATTTAAAAATTTGTTAAGTATATTTGAATTTAATTATTTTCTTATTGGATATTGATTCCAAATGGTTAGAAAAAAAATTATTATTTTAATTTTAAATGTAAGATAAAAAATATATGAAATAATTCTTTTATAAATAAATCTTTTATGAAATAAAAAAATATTTATTTTCGAGAAAATTGAGATATAAAAGATATTATTACTGTTACTATAATAGTATTAATATAATACTATAATATAATATCATGATATTATATTGTTAATATACTATAATACTATAATATACTATAATACTGTTAATATAATATCATG
>NW_006264258.1:73255-76892 GCF_000469605.1 Apis dorsata | reverse complement strand
TATATATATATATATATATATATTATATTGCTAAAATTTATAAATACAATTTTTTTTTCTTACATAAAATTATATTTATTTGTAAATAAATGTATTAAAAAAAGGAACAAATCAGATTCCAAAAAACAGATAAATTATGTAAAGCAATTAACAAAATATATATTTCGTGATTTTCTTATATCCGAAATATAATAAATATTGATCGAAATTATTATAAATCAAGAGCGAAGGAAATATATATTATAATTCAAGATACATATGCTCATGAGATTGATAAATATTGTATTAAATGTAAAAGAAGTTATTTTTAAACTTAATAGATAAAAAATACTTTTCAAAAATTATTTTTCTTTTGTTAAAGTTTATGTTATAGTAATATGTTTTGAGATACATGCAAATTTAAATAAAATTAGCGCAATAAATTTAACTATGACTTATATTGAAATGGTCAAAGATATGAGTAATACTTGCTATTTATATTCTTTATTTTATGAATAAAATATAGATCAATGAATATTAATTACAAACAATTACAAAATCAAATTTTAATTGCAACAAAATTTTTGGTAAAAAAAATAATATTTTATGTATTAAATATAAAACATTTTTAATAAATATTTATAAAAAAAAATAATATCTTGAACTTTAAGAATTATTCTTTTGAGTAAAATAATTTTTTAATTTTTATAATTTTTGCTAATATATAAATATTTATATATTATATATGAAATCAGATTTACTTCATACAGTGATTCATATATTCAACTCTTATGTTGAAAAATTTGTAGAATAGAATCATATTTTATTTAATATTTACTTTAAATAGATTAGACTTTGTTTTATTTAAAATTTTAATTTTTCTTCTATATTATAATATGTAGCTAACAATATTGTAATTATATTACAATAATTGTAATTATTATTGTACTTATTTTAATTGTAGTGTCACAAAATGTAGAAGCTATATTGATCTAAATAATTTCTGAGAAAAAAATACCAATTTTATCAAAAATATATAAGTATTATATACAGATACATTTTTAATATAAAGTAATAAAAAAGGAGATAATTTTTTAATTAGTATATGAGTAATAATATTGTATTATATTTATTCTATGTGAATTTAAATCCTACAATAATAAATAAATTTAAAAGTATATAATAATATCTATTTTAAAAAATAATTAATCTTAAAGAAAAATTATCAATTGAACTCTAACTCTCATTATAGAATAATAATTATTCATCATTCTTTGAATGAATTTATTCAATTTAAATTAGATATAGATTTTATTTAATAGATTTTGAAATATTGAAAAGTCTATTTAAAACTATCTAAATAACTTTTAATTATTTGAATATTTATAATTAAAATATTTATAAATAAAATAATTTGTGAAATTTTAAATTACTCCAAAATAAATAATATAAATAAAATATAAATTAAAATAAGATGCTATAAATAAATAAATCAATAAACAATAACAATTATCAAAATTGATGCCTTCGAAATATGTAAAATATGTCCTTTTAGAAAAAATAAACCAATGTGACAATGTAAGTTCATCAGAAATCAAAGTATATATATTTTTCAATTACGTATCATTTGATCTTTGATAAAGTTAACTGCAATATTTGCGAAACATTGAAATATATTTCTTCCTACTGATTTACGTCTAGAATATTCAATTGTGATAATTAATTCAAAACTGTAAAGATCATAACACATATATGTTTGCATAAAGAATAATCCGCTCTAAATAAATTAGTTGACATAAAATTGCATATAATAATATTTTAAAAATAAATATAATAATGAGGGAAATACAGAAAAATATTTACATAAAATATTTAAAAAATTATTATTTAAATAGAATATAATCTTATTTAACTCAAAAATTTATTTTGGAATGAATTTGCATTAATTTTTTTGAACAAAAATAATTTTTAATTACTTGAATATCAAATCTTATATTTTATTTAAATAAGTATAATTTTTCAAATAATTTTTTCTAGTTCAAAAATGTCCAAAATACAAATGGCTTACAAGTTTATATATTTATTACATATAATAGTAATTGAAATAAGAATTGCAGTAAATATATGTTATATTGCAAAATAATTAAAATTTATTATTACTTGAACATAAACAAAATATTTTTTAAAACTACAAATTATTTATTATTTCATTAGATAAAATAAAAAATTTTTTTCTATCTTAATAATATTTTTTCAATCTTATAATATTATTTTTCATAAATCATTTTTAAAATAACGAATTGATTGAACTTAATTAATTATTTTGAATCATTCTTTATATCTATTTTATATATTTTATTATATATATATATATATAATAAAATTTATAAAAATTTTTTTACATATTTAAATATTATACTTATGATACATCTAAATCAAAACTGAAAAAACCATGATCGATAATTTGCAAAATCGAATAATCCATCATCACTAATTAATACATTAAAAAAATGCAAAAATAAATAAATAGGTATTTTACATACACGCAACAAGAAAATGTTGAAGATAATTTAAAATTCTCTATGAATATGATAAATATATAGATCGAGTACACATTCCATTCATGCATGATGGAGACAGAATAATGACAATGTAAATAATATCGAGCCGCGATTATTCATGGGCAGAGAACATTGCGACGAGCAAACGAAAAGACGAATGAGAACGAAAACCAGTGACCGTTATCGTTCACGCGACGCGGAATTGTTTCGAAAGAAGAAAAGTAAACGATGATACTGCCCGCGTTTATGGCCGTGGAACAAGATCTAGGATCTTTCACGGCACTTTCACGGCTCGAATCACGGAGAAAGATGTTGTATCCAAGATAATCGTATCCGATGCCCGGTGGATTTTCGTTTATCAAGTGGTATAATCGCATGCGCGCGTCGTGTGCGCAAACGTGCGTGCGCAGTGGATCGCCAGTCGAAAAACTGATTTCTGGACCGTAGATCCGCGGTCTCGATCCCCGAACAAGTTGTATTTATGTCTTTATTCGTACGCAGAATACCGGTTTCCACGATGGTAGACAACACACAGATCCGTTTGGATTCCTCTGGTTGTACACGATACGCTTTGTCGCCGAATTTCTTGCGCATGCGGGTCCCCAAGCGATGCGAGAGAAGACCGGCTCGATTTGAAATTCGCGGGGTAAAAAACCCTATGGTTCGTGGAGAGGTGAATCGGTGAAATGGAAGATTTCATTAAGACCATTCTTCCCGGCTCTTTTGGTATTTCGCATTTTTGCTGATTTCTTCGATGCCGACTCCATGGACTTTTCGTCTCGGATGGACCATGAAAAAACGATGTGCTTTTCGTAAGAGATATTAAACTTCTAGAGGGGATGAATTTATTTAGGAGTAGAAAAAAATGTGAAGGGAATATAATCTATACATTTGAGGATATAATTAGATATTGAAGTTTGTATTATTTTTAAGAAAGAATTTTATATATATAATTGAAAATATTTAATAGAGTAGAAATATGTATGTATTGTAGAGTAGAATATGTATGTATGAAAAATATGTATGAAAAATTTTGATTTGTATTATAATAATTAGATTTCTTAATTATAATCAAAATTTAAGTAAAATTAAACGAT
>NW_006264258.1:63441-73099 GCF_000469605.1 Apis dorsata | reverse complement strand
TTTTTTTTTTTTTTTTTTTTTTTTTTTTTTGTTTTTTGTTTTTATTGCAAGAGAAAGTTTTTGTATTGATATATTTAAATGGAATTTATTCTGTAAATTTATTATGAAATTTATTTTGTAATTTTTAAAGAAACGAAAAAATTATTGTACAATAATCATGATTATAATGGAAATTATGATATATTAATGGAAATTTAAAATATTTTTGATTGCAAGTAAAAGAAAGAAATATAAATAACAAATTCATAATATACTTGATATTTTTAATAAAATTTAAAAAAACTGAAATTTAGATTTTAAAATGTTATTAATTATTATTATTAATTATTAAAGTCACAAAATTTACATATGTCATTATTGTTATATAAAATAAATTGTGATTGTTATACTTGACATTATATGTTATGAAAATTTTTATTTTCATTATATTAATTTATTTGAATACACAGTTTCATAATTTATCTTTCGGAAAAACTACATTATCTTCTATTATCATTTTCACTTATCTATTTTAAAATATTTGCTTAATTAAAGATTTACAATATTTATATTTGTATGTATTATAATATATATTAATTGTAATGTATAATATGTATTATATTTCATATAAAATTTCTTAATGTTATTTGTTTGATTATCTTATTTATATCTATTCTAAAATTCCTTAACAAAAAAACAAAGAAAATATTTCATATTCTTATTCATTTTAACATTCGTTATATGTGTGTTGAAACTATATTATATATATTAAAAATTACTAAAATATATTCGATATGCCTTAAGAATAATAACATCACAATTGCAAACATTCTAAAATATTTTTTTATAAAATAAATAACAAATTGAATTTTCTAATCTAATAAATTTTATTTTAATTTTAGTATTTTTTGAATATTTGATTAGATGTATTATATAATATTCTGCTTGTATGAAATAGTAGCTAGTATTTGATTAACTGAATTCTGAGCTCTTAGTCTGAACAAGTTCCTATTGTCTGAATAATTGCTAATCTAAACGTCACTCTATGAAGGTCTAAGATATAAACAGCAATAACGTAACATTTTCATTGTTATGAATGTTTGAATCTAATAATATATGTGACTTCTATTAACTGAATAAAAAATCATAACATAGATGAAAAAATTAAATAGATATGTTATAATATCTATACTTGCATAAAATTTGCTATTCTTCGATGAATTTATATAAATTGAAAAATAAAATATAAATCGTATAAGTTGGAAATAATAAATAAATTGCATTTAAAGTATATAATAAATATAGTTATATAATTACTACGATATAATTATATTTAAATAAATTCATCGAATTTAAAATAAAAAGTCTAAATGATTCCAAAAAATAATTATTAATTCGATATTTAATATTCGATAATTATTAAATCGATATTCAAAGCTTTGAAATCAATCAATAAACAAAAATACAAAATTTTACTTTTAAAAACTAAATAGCTTTACGTAGCAAAATTTTTTTTATGTGCTAATTTAAACATTGATTATTCATATATATCCTGTACACTTGTAAGTTAAACTTTTAAAACGTGCCTTTTCAATTTTGATCTACTTTCACAAGTTAACAGCAATTCGTTGTTATGGAGTATAAAACATAAAACGTGTCTGCTCAACAATTTCAAAGATATAAGTGGTCGAAATGATATACTTTAGCGATGTGTTAATAAAACTTGAATTCACCAAAATCACCAGTATGAAGGTGGAATAAGTGGTCTCTTAATAGATCTCGTATCGCAGGATTAAATCCGGTTTACACAATTTTCTCTTGCTAATTGATTTTTATTCGCTTATCTCTTTTGGTATAATACGAAATAACAGTTATCGCAAATGCACGACGACAAAATAAAAAATGGATATTTTGTCGACATCAGTTGTTGTTAATCAGTTGTTGATAAAAAAAATATTTCGTGATTTCGATACATCAAAATAATAATACTCAAGTACAAAAAAGTACAAAATATTTCGCCAAAAATTATTTAACACGTTCATTATATAGGGCAGATTAAAGTGGAGCCGGATCTTAAGATCTTATATCTTATAATAATAATAAAGTAAATTTAAAATTTTGTAACTTTGATAAGTTACATAATAATAGAATGAAAAGCAAAATAAGTGAAATTAAAATTTATTAGAATCAATCATTATCAAATCTATTAAAAAAATCTTTCGATAAGAAGATAAGAATTTTAAATTTTATCTTTTAAATAAAAAACACCTGGATATCTAAATACTGGCGTTGATTAATCCAAAGTCTGAGAAAAATAAAAAAGACAAATAATAATTTCAATTATATTATATAAAAAATTTATCTAAAGATACGATTAAATCTTGATCCGAATATAATTAAAACAATAAAATTTTATTTATAATTTCCAACGAAACAAACACCATATTTTCTTATCGCTAAAACGAAATTATCGCGCGTAAAATACTATCCTTCTCGACAAGATAAATTAGCAGTTAACATTGAAAAAGAAGAAAATAAGAAAAAGAAAAAAAAAAGGAAAAGAAAGAAGAGAAAA
Organism: Apis dorsata; assembly: GCF_000469605.1. NCBI lineage: Eukaryota > Metazoa > Arthropoda > Insecta > Hymenoptera > Apidae > Apis > Apis dorsata. Next base: position 70,545 of record NW_006264258.1, on the reverse strand, counting down.
AGTATATACTCTTATAACAACTTATACAACAGCGTGTGGACGTGGAAGAAGAAAAAGGAAAAATATTATCATATAGTACGATACGATAATCCTCGTATACGTGCACATATACGCGAGCCGATCGATGAGGCGTAGGGGAAGAAGAAGGCCTGTCATAAAAGCCGTGGAAAACGTTGGAAATTCTGTTGAAAAAAAGCCGAGAAAGGGGACGATGAGACGGTCGAGCCGCACACATCGTAATTTGCAAGTTATTTTACGCGGCTATACGGATCGGATAACGAAGCCGCGGGACGGACACAGATCGTTATCGGCTCGTTCTCGAAATATTCCTCTGGGGCACCACCGGTAAGCCGTGGAACATACGGAGAGTAGATACGTAACCAGAGAGTGCTCTTCGAGCCGTTTCACGCATGATCGATCGCGTCTCGCGCCGGCCAAAGGGACTCGAAATGATTATATCGGTTCCATCGAACGTGTATACGTAATGCACATCGTACAGTTACACCACCGATATATATATATGTGTGTGTGTGTGTGTGTATGTGTGATAGGTATGCGTACGTGCGTGCCCTTACCATGATAACGATCCGATTCATTTTGCATCATCCGCGGATAGCGCTTGCAAATAATTTCGAATCGTTTCGATGTTGGTGAAACGATCATTCGTGAAATAGTTATAGCTCTTTCCGCCCAGGAAAGACTATACTATATATATATAGTAGTATATAGTCGGGATAGATAGTTGATTGCGATTGGTTTAGGCATTGGTTAGCTAAGCTCGTGGTACTGATTTTAAAATTTTATGGCAAGATGGGCGTTCTCCCCGGTTTTATTAGGAATTTATTTGGTTGGATTAGGAGATGTTCGGAAATATGTATTATTATTTCGGTTTGTTGTGCATTGCGGTAATAGAGAGGAATATTTATATCTTGGTTTTTGCTCGACGCAATTATTTGGTTATACGGATATTTTATTATTTTATACTACGTGTTGTATGTGGAAGTATGCGTATAATTGTAATGTTGTTGTACAGAGACCATTGGGGAAAAATATGACGAGTCATATTTTTTATTTCTTTAATAATCGTAAATAACTTTGAAATTCAATATTTTTTTTTTTTTTTTTTTAAGAAATTTCATATTATGAAACGTGTCTTTTTATTATTTTAAATATATTCTCTTGAACACTTTCGTTGTGGTTAAAATTTTTTTTACGAAATTTTATATTTGTCGCTTATTATTAACGAAAAAATTCATATTTTTGATGCTTTTAATCACCAAATAACATAAAAATCAGAAAATTAATAAAAATTATTTTTTTTTATGTTTTTTAATTTAATTTTTTATATTCCAATATATGCATTGTTTATATTCCAAGCAAAATTTCATTCTTCAATTCCTTCAAAGAAATTTTTATTTTTATTGGTAAATCTTTTAAATATTTTAATTGAACGAATAAAGACTTAATATTTTTGAAAATTTATAATAGTAAAAAAAAATAGCCATAGATATAAACAGAGATTGTTTATGAAAATTTATAAAAATCATTAAGGATTAAATAAATAGAAAAATATAATTTATTTTTGTGCTAATTAATACGATGTAATCTATAAACGTGATAAGCACAGCACTTCTTCATTTATTTCCACGAAAGTATGATCTCAAAAATCTTCATCGCTACTATAGATCATGTCACGGCAGCCTCGAGGATTTAGGAAACTCGAATTGCTTCTCTTTTCGCGCAAACGAACTGATATTCTAGGCGCGGCCAGCTTCGTTAGCCGATCATCGATCTCGATAGAGAAGCTTCTCACGGTTAGTTACACCGACACTTTCTGCACATTGCTGCTTTTCCAAACAAGTCTTTCCGATCCGAAATGCTCACGGCGTGAATCTTCTAAAAAGAAAGCACACTTTTCTTATTTTCGTGCCTCCATCTTTCGTTATTTTGAAAATTAGATTCTTACGCTGAATTTTAGAAAATTTGATGAAAGTTTTCTTAGCTGATGCGAGAAGTTGGTTGATATTCGAAAGAATGATTGAATATTGTTACCTATGAATGTAAATTTTTACCTAGTTTTTTTATTTAGCGAGTTTTTGATCATGATTTACAGGATGTTCATATATTTGCGGAATATCTCTGGAATCGATTTTTAAGGATCAAAACAGACACAAAAGTTGAATATATTAAAAATAGTTGAATATAATAAAGAATAACTATAGTGTCTTAATTAACATTTTTATCAATTTTTAACTTTTAAATCCTCTAAAGATATTCCACAGGTATTATCTTTTTCCAAATTCTATTCATTTTTTAATCAGTAATTCGAGAGTTCATACATATCATAAAATTTAATATACTAAATAAAAAAAATAGCAAGAAGAATTCACATTCTTACCTCACTTATAATTTAATAAATTAATATCCTGTATGTCAATTTTTATATTTGTTTTGATCTGTGATCAAAATTTTAGATCCATCAAAAATGTCCTATGACTTTCTTATTTTAAAATACCATAACAAGAAGCGCGCGATTTTTAAAAATTCGTTCGACACTTCAGATAAAATAAAAAAATTCTCTGAAATATCGATCGAGTCGGATCTACAGATTAAGTACATACAATCGAAACGAAGACAAAAATTCGTAGCATTTGCATTCGTAGCATCGGGTTAATCTCGGGGACATATCGTGATTCCTGTGAAATCACGTGTAAAGGTTCAGAAACGTGTAAAGATGGCGTCGATTCTCTCCCACGGCGCCAATATAACGCCCGTTGGCTCGCGCCCGCCACCGCAGCCGCCGCCCGCAGTAATAACATAATGGCACAGGAAGAGAATGCGTTTGACTCGCGATCCAACACGGCCGTGGAATCCGAACAGCCCCCTCGTACCGACCGAGCAAACATCCCTAGTATTCCTCGCGGTAAGCATAAACTGTTCCACGCCGTTGTTTATCGTTCGCAGTTTTACGCGTACTTCGGAGGCCCTTCTCTTCGATCCTTGAATACTGGAGAGATTTCCAGAAAAAGGAACTCGAACGAAGAAACGAGAGACGAAAGAAATGTACCGGCGATGGGAAGAGACGGATAGAGGAGAAAGAGAGACAAAAATTCGTGATCTCGTGATTCGATCTACACTTGGCAGAACTCCGTTTTATTGGACGAATGCCGGATAACCGAGGGCAGAAATGATCCGATATAATCGGTAGATACGGAGACAATATATGTCGTATACGTACTTGTTCGCACTAGGAATAGGATTTTTGTGGATAATAATGGTGAAATATAAATTTGATAGAGATAGTGTAAGTGTATAGTATTTGTGATATATTTTGATTATATTTTATAGTTTTAGAAGCTATGGAACAGATGTGTAAAAAACAGATGGGGTTAAGATTAATTGTATAAGCTCAATTCTGTAATTCAATGTTTAAAAATTGGAAATTGAAAAAGAAATGAGAAATATTTGTTAAAAATATTTCGAATATGAAATTGTATAATTTCATTCATATCCATTTTAACAAGTACATAATAAATATTAATTAATTAGACATTATTGAAATAAAGATTTTATTGTGAAAATTATTAAGTTTCTGTATCATGAAAAATTAAAAATAAATACAATAATAATTTATTATTAAAAGTTTCAATAAATATAAAGAAGATTTTCTTTTTTACTTAGTTAATTTCATTCATTTTTTTTTTTTTTAACTTGCTCAGAAAGAAATACGAGAACGTAGAAAAATAATTAATAGATAATAAACAATAGATATACTTTCAAATTAAATACTTATTAAATACTTTTAAATCATCATTAAATGAATCATTTACTTTATAGAGAAAAAAACAGAATATTCTATATATGGCAAGTACTATAATTAAATTTAATTTTTTTTTATGAATATTGAAAAATTATGAATATTAAAAAAAATAAAAATTTCTAAAAATTTAATGTATTTTCATTACTAATATTTTTTTCCACAATTCTAAATTTTATAATCTAGATATATATAATTTTATTTATATATAATTTTATAATCTAGATATAATATAATCTAGATAAATTAAATAAAATAAAATAATTAGAAATTGCAAAATTTTATTAAAAATATTAATTATCATATTTCTTATTGTATTTATTTTGAGTTCAAAATTAAAGATATTGAAGATGGTATATATATCTTATGATAATTACATTTTTTTAAATTAAAAATAAAGTGTAAGACTAAAATTTATCACATTATATAATCAAAATTGCATATAACAAACAAATTATAAAAGATTATGAAAATAAATAGAATTAAATTTTAAAAGAGAATATATTTATTATTAAATTATGATATATTATTATAATGTTACGAATATATTATTATTCGTAACATTCAAATGTATCATTATATTACTTATAAACAAAAAAGCGTATATTTTTATTTCTTTTTAATTTTTTTTCAAAAGAAAATCAATTAAGAAAAATCTCATTTTCAAAAATTCTTAAAACCAAGATTTTATATATTAGCATTAAAATTACTATATTATATATATATCTTAGATTAAATATATATTATAAATATATATTATAAATATCAAATAAAAAATTAAACAATTATATTTAATATCAAAAAAATATTTAAACAAGTATCTACATATTCAACAACTGTAAGCAAGACAATAAAAAATGTCATAACCTTGAAATACTCCCATTGACGAGAAGTAGCGCTAAGTTTACGTTTCACAAGTTTTCCTATGCGCTATAGTATACTGTCATAAAGAGACACATAACCATTTCGGACAAGTGTGTTGAACACAAGTCTCGCACGATGAGCTAGAGAGTCTTCATGAACTCGAATTGTGACATAAAACTATATTTTTTTTTAACATAAATTTTGATTATCAAGCACGTTTATCGCATTGTTTTTTATGTTTATTTTTCTGCTTCTGCGATAACATATTTTACATTAAAACACTTGTTTAAGATTCTTTATATAATTTAAAATTTTAATTTAAATTATGAATAAATTTAAAAAAAAATAGAAAAAAATATAGAATTTTTCATTTTATAATTTCATTATACAACTAGATAAATAAACTATTTAATAAAAATAATTTTTTTTTATCAGAAAATTTAATAAATATATATATATATATATATAGAACAAATATAATTAAAAAATAACTGAAATATAGATCATTTACATTGATTTTTTAAAATTTTAAATTATATTAACTTGCAATCATAAAAATAAACGTGCAGTTATAAATATTTCTTTTCGTTTTTTTATATGCAATAACTTTATTATTACTCGTCTTAAAATAAAAAATAGAATATTTTGACTCGACAATATCATGTAAGAAATAATATAAGATTATGATCATGTAAAAATTTTTCAGATATAATAGTTTTTCAATCATCGTTATCGTTCCAAAGTGTTACTCTCGACACTTAATTACTGCTATAATTCACTTTTATTTCATTCTATTTGCAAATGCGTGCATCATTGTAGAAAGATCGAGCCTCCATTCGTCGTATCGTTTGTCGGTGCAACGCGAGACGTTGATTTAGATGAGCGTGATTTCCGAGTTGGCTACTTGTTGTCCGAGTCATGGATGGCGATTGGTGCGTGCACTAGTCTACACGAAAGGTGCGCGAATCTGATTCCCTTTTTCTCCTTCTCTTTCGACCGATTCGTCCCATCTCTGTCCTCCATCGCTGCTGAAAGTCGCCACTAATGGCACAAAGAGGAATGCTGTCCGGCTGTGCGCGACCACGTCGGTAGCCATTTGTAATTCGTCGAGAAAAAAATCGCGAAAAAGTCGAATTAAAGCGTATTGGAAGGCTGGCTACCTGCAATTAGCGATGCATACTATAATTAAAAACGTATATCGCTCCTGGTTCGTTTCCTTTTCTCCCCTTTCGGTTGGTATATTGCTGATTTTCAGATTCTTTTTCCACTGCTTCGTGTTTATTATTATTCCAATTCAATTATCAGGGAAATGTTCTCGAAAATTCATCAAAGTAATGATCGAGTCACATGATTCGTTGCTTCGACAGGTATAGAGATATTTTTTGAATATTTTCTTTTTTTCTGTGTTCCTGATTAATTTAATTAAGATGTTGGTTTGTGATGAGTAATTCAAATGGAATAATTTAGTTTGTTATATTTGAAATATTTTTATAAAATAATTAAAACTATAAAATTTAAAAATAATTTTAATATAATTTTGAATAGTTTTAAATTTTAATTGAAACTTTTTTATTAATATAATTTTTTACATTTATAATATCAGATATAGAGAGTAAGTAATTGTAGCTAAAAATTAATTTGAAAAAAATGGATAATCTATTCTGAGAATGAAAAGAAGATTCAATTTTAACTTAAGAATCTTAATAATTAATTTTTTTTTGGTAAAAAATAAGTAAATAAAATTTACATATTTTTAGTATTTTGTTTTTGAAAAGAAAAATTTAAGAGTTTAATATGAAAAAATTCCATACAAAACAAAAAATAATTTATTCTCTTCTAACGTTTCCTATAATAAAAATTAAATAAATAATCGAACGTTAAATTAAATATACAATCAAGGATGGAATATTCAAAAATTTAAAAATTTTACAAAATTTCGAGATTCGTGAAATTATCATAAAATCAAATAAAACTTGAAATGAAATACTTTCAAAAATACTTATATTTTTTTATATAGACACATTGTATCGCTGCCAAAACGATACAAATGGCAAAATCGAAGGTTCAAACGAGAAGGAAATAAGAAGAATAGGAAATCAAAGATGCCTGAGACCCCGACGATGACAGAGTCGACAGAATATTACAGAGGTTTGCCGGGAGTTAATTCCCCGGAGCCGAGAAGGGACTGTTTTAATTAGAGAATCTAATTGATGGCCGCGTACGGCGTGGCTGCCGAGCAATCCATAAACGACTTCTTAGGGCCGCGCACCTGGGCGCACCACGGCGTTAATTACTCTCCTTCTGTGGCCTGGTCCTTCCATCCCACCATTCTCCATCCTCCTTCGCCGCTCTCCTCCGTTTTTTCAAGGTCTCTTAACTTGCAAGCCTGAGAGAAGCACGGGGAATAATAGGGTGGGAGACCA